>NC_059502.1:41842028-41949423 GCF_914767665.1 Harmonia axyridis | reverse complement strand
GAGAAACATTGAAGAAAATAACAAACGAATGAAATCAACAACAGAAGTCAGTCGTGCATTTGTGGTTACAGCAGCAATTGACCTTACCACGTGGGAGATTATAGCTACCTGCGTGACATCCGAGTCCAAGAAAATCAACAATGTGGAACGGCTTACTTGGATAATTGTTCATTAAACAAAAAGAATTGAATAAGAACAGTCCCTTATACCAAAGTCGTATCCTTAGACACGTGTGTCAAGCTTTCGTCCCTGTGCAATACGATGAAAAGTGTTAGAATGAGAAACATTGAAGGAAATAACAAACAAATGAAATCAACAACAGAAGTCAGTCGTGCATTTGTGGTTACAGCAGCAATTGACCTCACCACGTTACAGATTATAGCTACCTGCGTGTCATCCGAGTCCAAGAAAATCAACAATGTGGAATGGCTTACTTGGATAATTGATCATCCTACAGAAAGAAGGGAATAAGAACAGTCCCTTATACCGATGTGGTTTCCATAGACACGTGTGTCAAGCTTTCGTCCCTGTGCAATACGATGAAAAGTGTTAGAATGAGAAACATTGAAGGAAATAACAAACAAATGAAATCAACATTAGAAGTCAGTCGTGCATTTGTGGTTAAAGCAGCAATTGACCTTACCACGTGGGAGATTATAGCTACCTGCGTGACATCCGAGTCCAAGAAAATCAACAATGTGGAATGGCTTACTTGGATAATTGATCATTATACAGACAGAATGAAGTAAGAACAGTTCCTTATACCAAAGTGGTTTCCTTAGACACGTGTGTCAAGCTTTCGTCCCTGTGCAATACGATGAAAAGTGTTAGAATGAGAAACATTGAAGAAAATAACAAACGAATGAAATCAACAACAGAAGTCAGTCGTGCATTTGTGGTTACAGCAGCAATTGACCTTACCACGTGGGAGATTATAGCTACCTGCGTGACATCCGAGTCCAAGAAAATCAACAATGTGGAATGGCTCATTTGGATAATTGTTCATTAAACAAAAAGAAGGGAATAAGAACAGTCCCTTATACCAAAGTGGTTTCCTTAGACACGCGTGTCAAGCTTTCGTCTCTGTGCAATACGATGAAAAGTGTTAGAATGAGAAACATTGAAGAGAATAACAAACGAATGAAATCAACAACAGAAGTCAGTCGTGCATTTGTGGTTACAGCAGCGATTGACCTTACCACGTGGGAGATTACAGCTACCTGCGTGACATCCGAGTCCAAGAAAATGAACAATGTGGAACGGCTTACTTGGATAATTGTTCATTAAACAGAAAGAAGGGAATAAGTACAGTCCCTTATACCAAAGTGGTTTCCTCAGACACGTGTGTCAAGCTTTCGTCCCTGTCCAATACGATGAAAAATGTTAGAATGAGAAACATAAGGGGAAATAACAAACAAATGAAATCAACAACAGAAGTCAGTCGTGCATTTGTGGTTACAGCAGCAATTGACCTTACCACGTAAAAGATAATAGATACCTGCGTGTCATCCGAGTCCAAGAAAATCAACAATGTGGAATGGCTCACTTGGATAATTGATCATTATACAGAAAGAAGGGAATAAGAACAGTCCCTTATACCAAAGTGGTTTCCTTAGACACGCGTGTCAAGCTTTCGTCCCTGTGCAATACGATGAAAAGTGTTAGAATGAGAAACATTGAAGAAAATAACAAACGAATGAAATCAACAACAGAAGTCAGTCGTGCATTTGTGGTTACAGCAGCAATTGACCTTACCACGTGGGAGATTAAAGCTACCTGCGTGACATTCGAGTCCAAGAAAATCAACAATGTGGAATGGCTTACTTGGAGAATTGTTGATTGAACAAAACGAAGGGAATGAGAACAGTCCCTTATACCAAAGTGGTTTCCTTAGACACGCGTGTCAAGCTTTCGTCCCTGTGCAATACGATGAAAAGTGTAAGAATGAGAAACATAGAAGGAAATAACAAACAAATGAAATCAACAACAGAAGTCAGTCGTGCATTTGTGGTTACAGCAGCAATTGACCTTACCACGTAAAAGATAATAGCTACCTGCGTGTCATCCGAGTCCAAGAAAATCAACAATGTGGAATGGCTTACTTGGATAATTGATCATTATACAGAAAGAAGGGAATAAGAACAGTCCCTTATACCAATGTGGTTTCCATAGACACGTGTGTCAAGCTTTCGTCCCTGTGCAATACGATGAGAAGTGTTAGAATGAGAAACATTGAAGGAAATAACAAACAAATCAAATCAACAACAGAAGTCAGTCGTGCATTTGTGATTACAGCAGCAATTGACCTTACCACGTGGGAGATTATAGCTACCTGCGTGACATCCGAGTCCAAGAAAATCAACAATGTGGAATGGCTTACTTGGATAATTGATCATTATACAGAAAGAATGAAGTAAGAACAGTCCCTTATACCAATGTGGTTTCCATAGACACGTGTGTCAAGCTTTCGTCCCTGTGCATTACGATGAAAAGTGTTAGAATGAGAAACATTGAAGAAAATAACAAACGAATGAAATCAACAACAGAAGTCCGTCGTGCATTTGTGGTTACAGCAGCAATTGACCTTATCACGTGGGAGATTATAGCTACCTGCGTGACATCCGAGTCCAAGAAAATCAACAATGTGGAACGGCTTACTTGGATAATTGTTCATTAAACAAAAAGAATTGAATAAGAACAGTCCCTTATACCAAAGTCGTATCCTTAGACACGTGTGTCAAGCTTTCGTCCCTGTGCAATACGATGAAAAGTGTTAGAATGAGAAACATTGAAGGAAATAACAAACAAATGAAATCAACAACAGAAGTCAGTCGTGCATTTGTGGTTACAGTAGCAATTGACCTTACCACGTGGGAGATTATAGCTACCTGCGTGACATCCGAGTCCAAGAAAATCAACAATGTGGAACGGCTTACTTGGATAATTGTTCATTAAACAAAAAGAATTGAATAAGAACAGTCCCTTATACCAAAGTCGTATCCTTAGACACGCGTGTCAAGCTTTCGTCTCTGTGCAATACGATGAAAAGTGTTAGAATGAGAAACATTGAAGAGAATAACAAACGAATGAAATCAACAACAGAAGTCAGTCGTGCATTTGTGGTTACAGCAGCGATTGACCTTACCACGTGGGAAATTACAGCTACCTGCGTGACATCCGAGTCCAAGAAAATGAACAATGTGGAACGGCTTACTTGGATAATTGTTCATTAAACAGAAAGAAGGGAATAAGTACAGTCCCTTATACCAAAGTGGTTTCCTCAGACACGTGTGTCAAGCTTTCGTCCCTGTCCAATACGATGAAAAATGTTAGAATGAGAAACATAAGGGGAAATAACAAACAAATGAAATCAACAACAGAAGTCAGTCGTGCATTTGTGGTTACAGCAGCAATTGACCTTACCACGTAAAAGATAATAGATACCTGCGTGTCATCCGAGTCCAAGAAAATCAACAATGTGGAATGGCTCACTTGGATAATTGATCATTATACAGAAAGAAGGGAATAAGAACAGTCCCTTATACCAAAGTGGTTTCCTTAGACACGCGTGTCAAGCTTTCGTCTCTGTGCAATACGATGAAAAGTGTTAGAATGAGAAACATTGAAGAAAATAACAAACGAATGAAATCAACAACAGAAGTCAGTCGTGCATTTGTGGTTACAGCAGCAATTGACCTTACCACGTGGGAGATTAAAGCTACCTGCGTGACATTCGAGTCCAAGAAAATCAACAATGTGGAATGGCTTACTTGGAGAATTGTTGATTGAACAAAACGAAGGGAATGAGAACAGTCCCTTATACCAAAGTGGTTTCCTTAGACACGCGTGTCAAGCTTTCGTCCCTGTGCAATACGATGAAAAGTGTAAGAATGAGAAACATAGAAGGAAATAACAAACAAATGAAATCAACAACAGAAGTCAGTCGTGCATTTGTGGTTACAGCAGCAATTGACCTTACCACGTAAAAGATAATAGCTACCTGCGTGTCATCCGAGTCCAAGAAAATCAACAATGTGGAATGGCTTACTTGGATAATTGATCATTATACAGAAAGAAGGGAATAAGAACAGTCCCTTATACCAATGTGGTTTCCATAGACACGTGTGTCAAGCTTTCGTCCCTGTGCAATACGATGAGAAGTGTTAGAATGAGAAACATTGAAGGAAATAACAAACAAATCAAATCAACAACAGAAGTCAGTTGTGCATTTGTGATTACAGCAGCAATTGACCTTACCACGTGGGAGATTATAGCTACCTGCGTGACATCCGAGTCCAAGAAAATCAACAATGTGGAATGGCTTACTTGGATAATTGATCATTATACAGAAAGAATGAAGTAAGAACAGTCCCTTATACCAATGTGGTTTCCATAGACACGTGTGTCAAGCTTTCGTCCCTGTGCATTACGATGAAAAGTGTTAGAATGAGAAACATTGAAGGAAATAACAAACGAATGAAATCAACAACAGAAGTCCGTCGTGCATTTGTGGTTACAGCAGCAATTGACCTTACCACGTGGGAGATTATAGCTACCTGCGTGACATCCGAGTCCAAGAAAATCAACAATGTGGAACGGCTTACTTGGATAATTGTTCATTAAACAAAAAGAATTGAATAAGAACAGTCCCTTATACCAAAGTCGTATCCTTAGACACGTGTGTCAAGCTTTCGTCCCTGTGCAATACGATGAAAAGTGTTAGAATGAGAAACATTGAAGGAAATAACAAACAAATGAAATCAACAACAGAAGTCAGTCGTGCATTTGTGGTTACAGCAGCAATTGACCTCACCACGTTACAGATTATAGCTACCTGCGTGTCATCCGAGTCCAAGAAAATCAACAATGTGGAATGGCTTACTTGGATAATTGATCATCATACAGAAAGAAGGGAATAAGAACAGTCCCTTATACCGATGTGGTTTCCATAGACACGTGTGTCAAGCTTTCGTCCCTGTGCAATACGATGAAAAGTGTTAGAATGAGAAACATTGAAGGAAATAACAAACAAATGAAATCAACATTAGAAGTCAGTCGTGCATTTGTGGTTAAAGCAGCAATTGACCTTACCACGTGGGAGATTATAGCTACCTGCGTGACATCCGAGTCCAAGAAAATCAACAATGTGGAATGGCTTACTTGGATAATTGATCATTATACAGAAAGAATGAAGTAAGGACAGTTCCTTATACCAAAGTGGTTTCCTTAGACACGTGTGTCAAGCTTTCGTCCCTGTGCAATACGATGAAAAGTGTTAGAATGAGAAACATTGAAGAAAATAACAAACGAATGAAATCAACAACAGAAGTCAGTCGTGCATTTGTGGTTACAGCAGCGATTGACCTTACCACGTGGGAGATTACAGCTACCTGCGTGACATCCGAGTCCAAGAAAATGAACAATGTGGAACGGCTTACTTGGATAATTGTTCATTAAACAAAAAGAAGGGAATAAGTACAGTCCCTTATACCAAAGTGGTTTCCTCAGACACGTGTGTCAAGCTTTCGTCCCTGTGCAATACGATGAAAAATGTTAGAATGAGAAACATAAGGGGAAATAACAAACAAATGAAATCAACAACAGATGTCAGTCGTGCATTTGTGGTTACAGCAGCAATTGACCTTACCACGTAAAAGATAATAGCTACCTGCGTGTCATCCGAGTCCAAGAAAATCAACAATGTGGAATGGCTTACTTGGATAATTGTTCATTAAACAAAAAGAAGGGAATAAGTACAGTCCCTTATACCAAAGTGGTTTCCTCAGACACGTGTGTCAAGCTTTCGTCCCTGTGCAATACGATGAAAAATGTTAGAATGAGAAACATAAGGGGAAATAACAAACAAATGAAATCAACAACAGATGTCAGTCGTGCATTTGTGGTTACAGCAGCAATTGACCTTACCACGTAAAAGATGATAGCTACCTGCGTGTCATCCGAGTCCAAGAAAATCAACAATGTGGAATGGCTCACTTGGATAATTGATCATTATACAGAAAGAAGGGAATAAGAACAGTCCCTTATACCAATGTGGTTTCCTTAGACACGCGTGTCAAGCTTTCGTCCCTGTGCAATACGACGAAAAGTGTAAGAATGAGAAACATTGAAGGAAATAACAAACAAATGAAATCAACATTAGAAGTCAGTCGTGCATTTGTGGTTACAGCAGCAATTGACCTTACCACGTGGGAGATTATAGCTACCTGCGTGACATCCGAGTCCAAGAAAATCAACAATGTGGAATGGCTTACTTGGATAATTGATCATTATACAGAAAGAAGGGAATAAGAACAGTCCCTTATACCAATGTGGTTTCCATAGACACGTGTGTCAAGCTTTCGTCCCTGTGCAATACGATGAGAAGTGTTAGAATGAGAAACATTGAAGGAAATAACAAACAAATGAAATCAACAACAGATGTCAGTCGTGCATTTGTGGTTACAGCAGCAATTGACCTTACCACGTAAAAGAAGATAGCTACCTGCGTGTCATCCGAGTCCAAGAAAATCAACAATGTGGAATGGCTCACTTGGATAATTGATCATTATACAGAAAGAAGGGAATGAGAACAGTCCCTTATACCAATGTGGTTTCCATAGACACGTGTGTCAAGCTTTCGTCCCTGTGCAATACGATGAGAAGTGTTAGAATGAGAAACATTGAAGGAAATAACAAACAAATCAAATCAACAACAGAAGTCAGTCGTGCATTTGTGATTACAGCAGCAATTGACCTTACCACGTGGGAGATTATAGCTACCTGCGTGACATCCGAGTCCAAGAAAATCAACAATGTGGAATGGCTTACTTGGATAATTGATCATTATACAGAAAGAATGAAGTAAGAACAGTCCCTTATACCAATGTGGTTTCCATAGACACGTGTGTCAAGCTTTCGTCCCTGTGCATTACGATGAAAAGTGTTAGAATGAGAAACATTGAAGAAAATAACAAACGAATGAAATCAACAACAGAAGTCCGTCGTGCATTTGTGGTTACAGCAGCAATTGACCTTACCACGTGGGAGATTATAGCTACCTGCGTGACATCCGAGTCCAAGAAAATCAACAATGTGGAACGGCTTACTTGGATAATTGTTCATTAAACAAAAAGAATTGAATAAGAACAGTCCCTTATACCAAAGTCGTATCCTTAGACACGTGTGTCAAGCTTTCGTCCCTGTGCAATACGATGAAAAGTGTTAGAATGAGAAACATTGAAGGAAATAACAAACAAATGAAATCAACAACAGAAGTCAGTCGTGCATTTGTGGTTACAGCAGCAATTGACCTCATCACGTTACAGATTATAGCTACCTGCGTGTCATCCGAGTCCAAGAAAATCAACAATGTGGAATGGCTTACTTGGATAATTGATCATCATACAGAAAGAAGGGAATAAGAACAGTCCCTTATACCGATGTGGTTTCCATAGACACGTGTGTCAAGCTTTCGTCCCTGTGCAATACGATGAAAAGTGTTAGAATGAGAAACATTGAAGGAAATAACAAACAAATGAAATCAACATTAGAAGTCAGTCGTGCATTTGTGGTTAAAGCAGCAATTGACCTTACCACGTGGGAGATTATAGCTACCTGCGTGACATCCGAGTCCAAGAAAATCAACAATGTGGAATGGCTTACTTGGATAATTGATCATTATACAGAAAGAATGAAGTAAGGACAGTTCCTTATACCAAAGTGGTTTCCTTAGACACGTGTGTCAAGCTTTCGTCCCTGTGCAATACGATGAAAAGTGTTAGAATGAGAAACATTGAAGAAAATAACAAACGAATGAAATCAACAACAGAAGTCAGTCGTGCATTTGTGGTTACAGCAGCAATTGACCTTACCACGTGGGAGATTATAGCTACCTGCGTGACATCCGAGTCCAAGAAAATCAACAATGTGGAATGGCTTACTTGGATAATTGTTCATTAAACAAAAAGAAGGGAATAAGAACAGTCCCTTATACCAAAGTGGTTTCCTTAGACACGCGTGTCAAGCTTTCGTCTCTGTGCAATACGATGAAAAGTGTTAGAATGAGAAACATTGAAGAAAATAACAAACGAATGAAATCAACAACAGAAGTCAGTCGTGCATTTGTGGTTACAGCAGCAATTGACCTTACCACGTGGGAGATTACAGCTACCTGCGTGACATCCGAGTCCAAGAAAATGAACAATGTGGAACGGCTTACTTGGATAATTGTTCATTAAACAAAAAGAAGGGAATAAGTACAGTCCCTTATACCAAAGTGGTTTCCTCAGACACGTGTGTCAAGCTTTCGTCCCTGTGCAATACGATGAAAAATGTTAGAATGAGAAACATAAGGGGAAATAACAAACAAATGAAATCAACAACAGATGTCAGTCGTGCATTTGTGGTTACAGCAGCAATTGACCTTACCACGTAAAAGATGATAGCTACCTGCGTGTCATCCGAGTCCAAGAAAATCAACAATGTGGAATGGCTCACTTGGATAATTGATCATTATACAGAAAGAAGGGAATAAGAACAGTCCCTTATACCAATGTGGTTTCCTTAGACACGCGTGTCAAGCTTTCGTCCCTGTGCAATACGACGAAAAGTGTAAGAATGAGAAACATTGAAGGAAATAACAAACAAATGAAATCAACATTAGAAGTCAGTCGTGCATTTGTGGTTACAGCAGCAATTGACCTTACCACGTGGGAGATTATAGCTACCTGCGTGACATCCGAGTCCAAGAAAATCAACAATGTGGAATGGCTTACTTGGATAATTGATCATTATACAGAAAGAAGGGAATAAGAACAGTCCCTTATACCAATGTGGTTTCCATAGACACGTGTGTCAAGCTTTCGTCCCTGTGCAATACGATGAGAAGTGTTAGAATGAGAAACATTGAAGGAAATAACAAACAAATCAAATCAACAACAGAAGTCAGTCGTGCATTTGTGATTACAGCAGCAATTGACCTTACCACGTAAAAGATAATAGCTACCTGCGTGTCATCCGAGTCCAAGAAAATCAACAATGTGGAATGGCTCACTTGGATAATTGATCATTATACAGAAAGAAGGGAATAAGAACAGTCCCTTATACCAATGTGGTTTCCTTAGACACGCGTGTCAAGCTTTCGTCCCTGTGCAATACGACGAAAAGTGTAAGAATGAGAAACATTGAAGAAAATAACAAACGAATGAAATCAACAACAGAAGTCAGTCGTGCATTTGTGGTTACAGCAGCAATTGACCCTACCACGTGGGAGATTATAGCTACCTGCGTGACATCCGAGTCCAAGAAAATCAACAATGTGGAATGGCTTATTTGGATAATTGTTCATTAAACAAAAAGAAGGGAATAAGAACAGTCCCTTATACCAAAGTGGTTTCCTTAGACACGCGTGTCAAGCTTTCGTCCCTGTGCAATACGATGAAAAATGTTAGAATGAGAAACATAAGGGGAAATAACAAACAAATGAAATCAACAACAGATGTCAGTCGTGCATTTGTGGTTACAGCAGCAATTGACCTTACCACGTAAAAGATAATAGCTACCTGCGTGTCATCCGAGTCCAAGAAAATCAACAATGTGGAATGGCTGACTTGGATAATTGATCATTATACAGAAAGAAGGGAATGAGAACAGTCCCTTATACCAATGTGGTTTCCATAGACACGTGTGTCAAGCTTTCGTCCCTGTGCAATACGATGAGAAGTGTTAGAATGAGAAACATTGAAGGAAATAACAAACAAATCAAATCAACAACAGAAGTCAGTCGTGCATTTGTGATTACAGCAGCAATTGACCTTACCACGTGGGAGATTATAGCTACCTGCGTGACATCCGAGTCCAAGAAAATCAACAATGTGGAATGGCTTACTTGGATAATTGATCATTATACAGAAAGAATGAAGTAAGAACAGTCCCTTATACCAATGTGGTTTCCATAGACACGTGTGTCAAGCTTTCGTCCCTGTGCATTACGATGAAAAGTGTTAGAATGAGAAACATTGAAGAAAATAACAAACGAATGAAATCAACAACAGAAGTCCGTCGTGCATTTGTGGTTACAGCAGCAATTGACCTTACCACGTGGGAGATTATAGCTACCTGCGTGACATCCGAGTCCAAGAAAATCAACAATGTGGAACGGCTTACTTGGATAATTGTTCATTAAACAAAAAGAATTGAATAAGAACAGTCCCTTATACCAAAGTCGTATCCTTAGACACGTGTGTCAAGCTTTCGTCCCTGTGCAATACGATGAAAAGTGTTAGAATGAGAAACATAGAAGGAAATAACAAACAAATGAAATCAACAACAGAAGTCAGTCGTGCATTTGTGGTTACAGCAGCAATTGACCTCACCACGTTACAGATTATAGCTACCTGCGTGTCATCCGAGTCCAAGAAAATCAACAATGTGGAATGGCTTACTTGGATAATTGATCATCATACAGAAAGAAGGGAATAAGAACAGTCCCTTATACCGATGTGGTTTCCATAGACACGTGTGTCAAGCTTTCGTCCCTGTGCAATACGATGAAAAGTGTTAGAATGAGAAACATTGAAGGAAATAACAAACAAATGAAATCAACATTAGAAGTCAGTCGTGCATTTGTGGTTAAAGCAGCAATTGACCTTACCACGTGGGAGATTATAGCTACCTGCGTGACATCCGAGTCCAAGAAAATCAACAATGTGGAATGGCTTACTTGGATAATTGATCATTATACAGAAAGAATGAAGTAAGGACAGTTCCTTATACCAAAGTGGTTTCCTTAGACACGTGTGTCAAGCTTTCGTCCCTGTGCAATACGATGAAAAGTGTTAGAATGAGAAACATTGAAGAAAATAACAAACGAATGAAATCAACAACAGAAGTCAGTCGTGCATTTGTGGTTACAGCAGCAATTGACCATACCACGTGGGAGATTATAGCTACCTGCGTGACATCCGAGTCCAAGAAAATCAACAATGTGGAATGGCTTATTTGGATAATTGTTCATTAAACAAAAAGAAGGGAATAAGAACAGTCCCTTATACCAAAGTGGTTTCCTTAGACACGCGTGTCAAGCTTTCGTCTCTGTGCAATACGATGAAAAGTGTTAGAATGAGAAACATTGAAGAAAATAACAAACGAATGAAATCAACAACAGAAGTTAGTCGTGCATTTGTGGTTACAGCAGCGATTGACCTTACCACGTGGGAGATTACAGCTACCTGCGTGACATCCGAGTCCAAGAAAATGAACAATGTGGAACGGCTTACTTGGATAATTGTTCATTAAACAAAAAGAAGGGAATAAGTACAGTCCCTTATACCAAAGTGGTTTCCTCAGACACGTGTGTCAAGCTTTCGTCCCTGTGCAATACGATGAAAAATGTTAGAATGAGAAACATAAGGGGAAATAACAAACAAATGAAATCAACAACAGATGTCAGTCGTGCATTTGTGGTTACAGCAGCAATTGACCTTACCACGTAAAAGATGATAGCTACCTGCGTGTCATCCGAGTCCAAGAAAATCAACAATGTGGAATGGCTCACTTGGATAATTGATCATTATACAGAAAGAAGGGAATAAGAACAGTCCCTTATACCAATGTGGTTTCCTTAGACACGCGTGTCAAGCTTTCGTCCCTGTGCAATACGACGAAAAGTGTAAGAATGAGAAACATTGAAGGAAATAACAAACAAATGAAATCAACATTAGAAGTCAGTCGTGCATTTGTGATTACAGCAGCAATTGACCTTACCACGTGGGAGATTATAGCTACCTGCGTGACATCCGAGTCCAAGAAAATCAACAATGTGGAATGGCTTAATTGGATAATTGATCATTATACAGAAAGAAGGGAATAAGAACAGTCCCTTATACCAATGTGGTTTCCATAGACACGTGTGTCAAGCTTTCGTCCCTGTGCAATACGATGAGAAGTGTTAGAATGAGAAACATTGAAGGAAATAACAAACAAATCAAATCAACAACAGAAGTCAGTCGTGCATTTGTGATTACAGCAGCAATTGACCTTACCACGTAAAAGATAATAGCTACCTGCGTGTCATCCGAGTCCAAGAAAATCAACAATGTGGAATGGCTCACTTGGATAATTGATCATTATACAGAAAGAAGGGAATAAGAACAGTCCCTTATACCAATGTGGTTTCCTTAGACACGCGTGTCAAGCTTTCGTCCCTGTGCAATACGACGAAAAGTGTAAGAATGAGAAACATTGAAGAAAATAACAAACGAATGAAATCAACAACAGAAGTCAGTCGTGCATTTGTGGTTACAGCAGCAATTGACCTTACCACGTGGGAGATTATAGCTACCTGCGTGACATCCGAGTCCAAGAAAATCAACAATGTGGAATGGCTTATTTGGATAATTGTTCATTAAACAAAAAGAAGGGAATAAGAACAGTCCCTTATACCAAAGTGGTTTCCTTAGACACGCGTGTCAAGCTTTCGTCTCTGTGCAATACGATGAAAAGTGTTAGAATGAGAAACATTGAAGAAAATAACAAACGAATGAAATCAACAACAGAAGTCAGTCGTGCATTTGTGGTTACAGCAGCGATTGACCTTACCACGTGGGAGATTACAGCTACCTGCGTGACATCCGAGTCCAAGAAAATGAACAATGTGGAACGGCTTACTTGGATAATTGTTCATTAAACAAAAAGAAGGGAATAAGTACAGTCCCTTATACCAAAGTGGTTTCCTCAGACACGTGTGTCAAGCTTTCGTCCCTGTGCAATACGATGAAAAATGTTAGAATGAGAAACATAAGGGGAAATAACAAACAAATGAAATCAACAACAGATGTCAGTCGTGCATTTGTGGTTACAGCAGCAATTGACCTTACCACGTAAAAGATAATAGCTACCTGCGTGTCATCCGAGTCCAAGAAAATCAACAATGTGGAATGGCTTACTTGGATAATTGATCATTATACAGAAAGAAGGGAATAAGAACAGTCCCTTATACCAATGTGGTTTCCTTAGACACGCGTGTCAAGCTTTCGTCCCTGTGCAATACGATGAGAAGTGTTAGAATGAGAAACATTGAAGGAAATAACAAACAAATCAAATCAACAACAGAAGTCAGTCGTGCATTTGTGATTACAGCAGCAATTGACCTTACCACGTAAAAGATAATGGCTACCTGCGTGTCATCCGAGTCCAAGAAAATCAACAATGTGGAATGGCTCACTTGGATAATTGATCATTATACAGAAAGAAGGGAATAAGAACAGTCCCTTATACCAATGTGGTTTCCTTAGACACGCGTGTCAAGCTTTCGTCCCTGTGCAATACGATGAAAAGTGTTAGAATGAGAAACATAGAAGGAAATAACAAACAAATGAAATCAACAACAGAAGTCAGTCGTGCATTTGTGGTTACAGCAGCAATTGACCTTACCACGTGGGAGATTATAGCTACCTGCGTGACATCCGAGTCCAAGAAAATCAACAATGTGGAATGGCTTACTTGGATAATTGTTCATTAAACAAAACGAAGGGAATAAGAACAGTCCCTTATACCAAAGTGGTTTCCTTAGACACGCGTGTCAAGCTTTCGTCCCTGTGCAATACGATGAAAAGTGTAAGAATGAGAAACATACAGGGAAATAACAAACAAATGAAATCAACTACAGAAGTCAGTCGTGCATTTGTGGTAACAGCAGCAATTGACCTTACCACGTGGGAGATTAAAGCTACCTGCGTGACATTCGAGTCCAAGAAAATCAACAATGTGGAATGGCTTACTTGGATAATTGTTGATTGAGCAAAACGAAGGGAATGAGAACAGTCCCTTATACCAATGTGGTTTCCATAGACACGTGTGTCAAGCTTTCGTCCCTGTGCAATACGATGAGAAGTGTTAGAATGAGAAACATTGAAGGAAATAACAAACAAATCAAATCAACAACAGAAGTCAGTCGTGCATTTGTGATTACAGCAGCAATTGACCTTACCACGTGGGAGATTATAGCTACCTGCGTGACATCCGAGTCCAAGAAAATCAACAATGTGGAATGGCTTACTTGGATAATTGATCATTATACAGAAAGAATGAAGTAAGAACAGTCCCTTATACCAATGTGGTTTCCATAGACACGTGTGTCAAGCTTTCGTCCCTGTGCATTACGATGAAAAGTGTTAGAATGAGAAACATTGAAGAAAATAACAAACGAATGAAATCAACAACAGAAGTCAGTCGTGCATTTGTGGTTACAGCAGCAATTGACCTTACCACGTGGGAGATTATAGCTACCTGCGTGACATCCGAGTCCAAGAAAATCAACAATGTGGAACGGCTTACTTGGATAATTGTTCATTAAACAAAAAGAATTGAATAAGAACAGTCCCTTATACCAAAGTCGTATCCTTAGACACGTGTATCAAGCTTTCGTCCCTGTGCAATACGATGAAAAGTGTTAGAATGAGAAATATTGAAGGAAATAACAAACAAATGAAATCAACAATAGAAGTCAGTCGTGCATTTGTGGTTACAGCAGCAATTGACCTCACCACGTTACAGATTATAGCTACCTGCGTGTCATCCGAGTCCAAGAAAATCAACAATGTGGAATGGCTTACTTGGATAATTGATCATCATACAGAAAGAAGGGAATAAGAACAGTCCCTTATACCGATGTGGTTTCCATAGACACGTGTGTCAAGCTTTCGTCCCTGTGCAATACGATGAAAAGTGTTAGAATGAGAAACATTGAAGGAAATAACAAACAAATGAAATCAACATTAGAAGTCAGTCGTGCATTTGTGGTTAAAGCAGCAATTGACCTTACCACGTGGGAGATTATAGCTACCTGCGTGACATCCGAGTCCAAGAAAATCAACAATGTGGAATGGCTCACTTGGATAATTGATCATTATACAGAAAGAATGAAGTAAGAACAGTTCCTTATACCAAAGTGGTTTCCTTAGACACGTGTGTCAAGCTTTCGTCCCTGTGCAATACGATGAAAAGTGTTAGAATGAGAAACATTGAAGAAAATAACAAACGAATGAAATCAACAACAGAAGTCAGTCGTGCACTTGTGGTTACAGCAGCAATTGACCTTACCACGTGGGAGATTATAGCTACCTGCGTGACATCCGAGTCCAAGAAAATCAACAATGTGGAATGGCTTACTTGGATAATTGATCATTATACAGAAAGAATGAAGTAAGAACAGTCCCTTATACCAATGTGGTTTCCATAGACACGTGTGTCAAGCTTTCGTCCCTGTGCATTACGATGAAAAGTGTTAGAATGAGAAACATTGAAGAAAATAACAAACGAATGAAATCAACAACAGAAGTCAGTCGTGCATTTGTGGTTACAGCAGCAATTGACCTTACCACGTGGGAGATTATAGCTACCTGCGTGACACCCGAGTCCAAGAAAATCAACAATGTGGAACGGCTTACTTGGATAATTGTTCATTAAACAAAAAGAATTGAATAAGAACAGTCCCTTATACCAAAGTCGTGTCCTTAGAAACGTGTGTCAAGCTTTCGTCCCTGTGCAATACGATGAAAAGTGTTAGAATGAGAAACATTGAAGGAAATAACAAACAAATGAAATCAACAACAGAAGTCAGTCGTGCATTTGTGGTTACAGCAGCAATTGACCTCACCACGTTACAGATTATAGCTACCTGCGTGTCATCCGAGTCCAAGAAAATCAACAATGTGGAATGGCTTACTTGGATAATTGATCATCATACAGAAAGAAGGGAATAAGAACAGTCCCTTATACCGATGTGGTTTCCATAGACACGTGTGTCAAGCTTTCGTCCCTGTGCAATACGATGAAAAGTGTTAGAATGAGAAATATCGAAGGAAATAACAAACAAATGAAATCAACATTAGAAGTCAGTCGTGCATTTGTGGTTAAAGCAGCAATTGACCTTACCACGTGGGAGATTATAGCTACCTGCGTGACATCCGAGTCCAAGAAAATCAACAATGTGGAATGGCTTACTTGGATAATTGATCATTATACAGAAAGAATGAAGTAAGAACAGTTCCTTATACCAAAGTGGTTTCCTTAGACACGTGTGTCAAGCTTTCGTCCCTGTGCAATACGATGAAAAGTGTTAGAATGAGAAACATTGAAGAAAATAACAAACGAATGAAATCAACAACAGAAGTCAGTCGTGCATTTGTGGTTACAGCAGCAATTGACCTTACCACGTGGGAGATTATAGCTACCTGCGTGACATCCGAGTCCAAGAAAATCAACAATGTGGAATGGCTTATTTGGATAATTGTTCATTAAACAAAAAGAAGGGAATAAGAACAGTCCCTTATACCAAAGTGGTTTCCTTAGACACGCGTGTCAAGCTTTCGTCTCTGTGCAATACGATGAAAAGTGTTAGAATGAGAAACATTGAAGAAAATAACAAACGAATGAAATCAACAACAGAAGTCAGTCGTGCATTTGTGGTTACAGCAGCGATTGACCTTACCACGTGGGAGATTACAGCTACCTGCGTGACATCCGAGTCCAAGAAAATGAACAATGTGGAACGGCTTACTTGGATAATTGTTCATTAAACAAAAAGAAGGGAATAAGTACAGTCCCTTATACCAAAGTGGTTTCCTCAGACACGTGTGTCAAGCTTTCGTCCCTGTGCAATACGATGAAAAATGTTAGAATGAGAAACATAAGGGGAAATAACAAACAAATGAAATCAACAACAGATGTCAGTCGTGCATTTGTGGTTACAGCAGCAATTGACCTTACCACGTAAAAGATAATAGCTACCTGCGTGTCATCCGAGTCCAAGAAAATCAACAATGTGGAATGGCTCACTTGGATAATTGATCATTATACAGAAAGAAGGGAATAAGAACAGTCCCTTATACCAATGTGGTTTCCTTAGACACGCGTGTCAAGCTTTCGTCCCTGTGCAATACGACGAAAAGTGTAAGAATGAGAAACATTGAAGGAAATACCAAACAAATGAAATCAACATTAGAAGTCAGTCGTGCATTTGTGGTTACAGCAGCAATTGACCTTACCACGTGGGAGATTATAGCTACCTGCGTGACATCCGAGTCCAAGAAAATCAACAATGTGGAATGGCTTACTTGGATAATTGATCATTATACAGAAAGAAGGGAATAAGAACAGTCCCTTATACCAAAGTGGTTTCCTTAGACACGCGTGTCAAGCTTTCGTCTCTGTGCAATACGATGAAAAGTGTTAGAATGAGAAACATTGAAGAGAATAACAAACGAATGAAATCAACAACAGAAGTCAGTCGTGCATTTGTGGTTACAGCAGCGATTGACCTTACCACGTGGGAGATTACAGCTACCTGCGTGACATCCGAGTCCAAGAAAATGAACAATGTGGAACGGCTTACTTGGATAATTGTTCATTAAACAGAAAGAAGGGAATAAGTACAGTCCCTTATACCAAAGTGGTTTCCTCAGACACGTGTGTCAAGCTTTCGTCCCTGTCCAATACGATGAAAAATGTTAGAATGAGAAACATAAGGGGAAATAACAAACAAATGAAATCAACAACAGAAGTCAGTCGTGCATTTGTGGTTACAGCAGCAATTGACCTTACCACGTAAAAGATAATAGATACCTGCGTGTCATCCGAGTCCAAGAAAATCAACAATGTGGAATGGCTCACTTGGATAATTGATCATTATACAGAAAGAAGGGAATAAGAACAGTCCCTTATACCAAAGTGGTTTCCTTAGACACGCGTGTCAAGCTTTCGTCTCTGTGCAATACGATGAAAAGTGTTAGAATGAGAAACATTGAAGAAAATAACAAACGAATGAAATCAACAACAGAAGTCAGTCGTGCATTTGTGGTTACAGCAGCAATTGACCTTACCACGTGGGAGATTAAAGCTACCTGCGTGACATTCGAGTCCAAGAAAATCAACAATGTGGAATGGCTTACTTGGAGAATTGTTGATTGAACAAAACGAAGGGAATGAGAACAGTCCCTTATACCAAAGTGGTTTCCTTAGACACGCGTGTCAAGCTTTCGTCCCTGTGCAATACGATGAAAAGTGTAAGAATGAGAAACATAGAAGGAAATAACAAACAAATGAAATCAACAACAGAAGTCAGTCGTGCATTTGTGGTTACAGCAGCAATTGACCTTACCACGTAAAAGATAATAGCTACCTGCGTGTCATCCGAGTCCAAGAAAATCAACAATGTGGAATGGCTTACTTGGATAATTGATCATTATACAGAAAGAAGGGAATAAGAACAGTCCCTTATACCAATGTGGTTTCCATAGACACGTGTGTCAAGCTTTCGTCCCTGTGCAATACGATGAGAAGTGTTAGAATGAGAAACATTGAAGGAAATAACAAACAAATCAAATCAACAACAGAAGTCAGTCGTGCATTTGTGATTACAGCAGCAATTGACCTTACCACGTGGGAGATTATAGCTACCTGCGTGACATCCGAGTCCAAGAAAATCAACAATGTGGAATGGCTTACTTGGATAATTGATCATTATACAGAAAGAATGAAGTAAGAACAGTCCCTTATACCAATGTGGTTTCCATAGACACGTGTGTCAAGCTTTCGTCCCTGTGCATTACGATGAAAAGTGTTAGAATGAGAAACATTGAAGAAAATAACAAACGAATGAAATCAACAACAGAAGTCAGTCGTGCATTTGTGGTTACAGCAGCAATTGACCTTATCACGTGGGAGATTATAGCTACCTGCGTGACATCCGAGTCCAAGAAAATCAACAATGTGGAACGGCTTACTTGGATAATTGTTCATTAAACAAAAAGAATTGAATAAGAACAGTCCCTTATACCAAAGTCGTATCCTTAGACACGCGTGTCAAGCTTTCGTCTCTGTGCAATACGATGAAAAGTGTTAGAATGAGAAACATTGAAGAGAATAACAAACGAATGAAATCAACAACAGAAGTCAGTCGTGCATTTGTGGTTACAGCAGCGATTGACCTTACCACGTGGGAAATTACAGCTACCTGCGTGACATCCGAGTCCAAGAAAATGAACAATGTGGAACGGCTTACTTGGATAATTGTTCATTAAACAGAAAGAAGGGAATAAGTACAGTCCCTTATACCAAAGTGGTTTCCTCAGACACGTGTGTCAAGCTTTCGTCCCTGTCCAATACGATGAAAAATGTTAGAATGAGAAACATAAGGGGAAATAACAAACAAATGAAATCAACAACAGAAGTCAGTCGTGCATTTGTGGTTACAGCAGCAATTGACCTTACCACGTAAAAGATAATAGATACCTGCGTGTCATCCGAGTCCAAGAAAATCAACAATGTGGAATGGCTCACTTGGATAATTGATCATTATACAGAAAGAAGGGAATAAGAACAGTCCCTTATACCAAAGTGGTTTCCTTAGACACGCGTGTCAAGCTTTCGTCCCTGTGCAATACGATGAAAAGTGTTAGAATGAGAAACATTGAAGAAAATAACAAACGAATGAAATCAACAACAGAAGTCAGTCGTGCATTTGTGGTTACAGCAGCAATTGACCTTACCACGTGGGAGATTAAAGCTACCTGCGTGACATTCGAGTCCAAGAAAATCAACAATGTGGAATGGCTTACTTGGAGAATTGTTGATTGAACAAAACGAAGGGAATGAGAACAGTCCCTTATACCAAAGTGGTTTCCTTAGACACGCGTGTCAAGCTTTCGTCCCTGTGCAATACGATGAAAAGTGTAAGAATGAGAAACATAGAAGGAAATAACAAACAAATGAAATCAACAACAGAAGTCAGTCGTGCATTTGTGGTTACAGCAGCAATTGACCTTACCACGTAAAAGATAATAGCTACCTGCGTGTCATCCGAGTCCAAGAAAATCAACAATGTGGAATGGCTTACTTGGATAATTGATCATTATACAGAAAGAAGGGAATAAGAACAGTCCCTTATACCAATGTGGTTTCCATAGACACGTGTGTCAAGCTTTCGTCCCTGTGCAATACGATGAGAAGTGTTAGAATGAGAAACATTGAAGGAAATAACAAACAAATCAAATCAACAACAGAAGTCAGTTGTGCATTTGTGATTACAGCAGCAATTGACCTTACCACGTGGGAGATTATAGCTACCTGCGTGACATCCGAGTCCAAGAAAATCAACAATGTGGAATGGCTTACTTGGATAATTGATCATTATACAGAAAGAATGAAGTAAGAACAGTCCCTTATACCAATGTGGTTTCCATAGACACGTGTGTCAAGCTTTCGTCCCTGTGCATTACGATGAAAAGTGTTAGAATGAGAAACATTGAAGAAAATAACAAACGAATGAAATCAACAACAGAAGTCCGTCGTGCATTTGTGGTTACAGCAGCAATTGACCTTACCACGTGGGAGATTATAGCTACCTGCGTGACATCCGAGTCCAAGAAAATCAACAATGTGGAACGGCTTACTTGGATAATTGTTCATTAAACAAAAAGAATTGAATAAGAACAGTCCCTTATACCAAAGTCGTATCCTTAGACACGTGTGTCAAGCTTTCGTCCCTGTGCAATACGATGAAAAGTGTTAGAATGAGAAACATTGAAGGAAATAACAAACAAATGAAATCAACAACAGAAGTCAGTCGTGCATTTGTGGTTACAGCAGCAATTGACCTCACCACGTTACAGATTATAGCTACCTGCGTGTCATCCGAGTCCAAGAAAATCAACAATGTGGAATGGCTTACTTGGATAATTGATCATCATACAGAAAGAAGGGAATAAGAACAGTCCCTTATACCGATGTGGTTTCCATAGACACGTGTGTCAAGCTTTCGTCCCTGTGCAATACGATGAAAAGTGTTAGAATGAGAAACATTGAAGGAAATAACAAACAAATGAAATCAACATTAGAAGTCAGTCGTGCATTTGTGGTTAAAGCAGCAATTGACCTTACCACGTGGGAGATTATAGCTACCTGCGTGACATCCGAGTCCAAGAAAATGAACAATGTGGAATGGCTTACTTGGATAATTGATCATTATACAGAAAGAATGAAGTAAGGACAGTTCCTTATACCAAAGTGGTTTCCTTAGACACGTGTGTCAAGCTTTCGTCCCTGTGCAATACGATGAAAAGTGTTAGAATGAGAAACATTGAAGAAAATAACAAACGAATGAAATCAACAACAGAAGTCAGTCGTGCATTTGTGGTTACAGCAGCGATTGACCTTACCACGTGGGAGATTACAGCTACCTGCGTGACATCCGAGTCCAAGAAAATGAACAATGTGGAACGGCTTACTTGGATAATTGTTCATTAAACAAAAAGAAGGGAATAAGTACAGTCCCTTATACCAAAGTGGTTTCCTCAGACACGTGTGTCAAGCTTTCGTCCCTGTGCAATACGATGAAAAATGTTAGAATGAGAAACATAAGGGGAAATAACAAACAAATGAAATCAACAACAGATGTCAGTCGTGCATTTGTGGTTACAGCAGCAATTGACCTTACCACGTAAAAGATAATAGCTACCTGCGTGTCATCCGAGTCCAAGAAAATCAACAATGTGGAATGGCTTACTTGGATAATTGTTCATTAAACAAAAAGAAGGGAATAAGTACAGTCCCTTATACCAAAGTGGTTTCCTCAGACACGTGTGTCAAGCTTTCGTCCCTGTGCAATACGATGAAAAATGTTAGAATGAGAAACATAAGGGGAAATAACAAACAAATGAAATCAACAACAGATGTCAGTCGTGCATTTGTGGTTACAGCAGCAATTGACCTTACCACGTAAAAGATGATAGCTACCTGCGTGTCATCCGAGTCCAAGAAAATCAACAATGTGGAATGGCTCACTTGGATAATTGATCATTATACAGAAAGAAGGGAATAAGAACAGTCCCTTATACCAATGTGGTTTCCTTAGACACGCGTGTCAAGCTTTCGTCCCTGTGCAATACGACGAAAAGTGTAAGAATGAGAAACATTGAAGGAAATAACAAACAAATGAAATCAACATTAGAAGTCAGTCGTGCATTTGTGGTTACAGCAGCAATTGACCTTACCACGTGGGAGATTATAGCTACCTGCGTGACATCCGAGTCCAAGAAAATCAACAATGTGGAATGGCTTACTTGGATAATTGATCATTATACAGAAAGAAGGGAATAAGAACAGTCCCTTATACCAATGTGGTTTCCATAGACACGTGTGTCAAGCTTTCATCCCTGTGCAATACGATGAGAAGTGTTAGAATGAGAAACATTGAAGGAAATAACAAACAAATGAAATCAACAACAGATGTCAGTCGTGCATTTGTGGTTACAGCAGCAATTGACCTTACCACGTAAAAGAAGATAGCTACCTGCGTGTCATCCGAGTCCAAGAAAATCAACAATGTGGAATGGCTCACTTGGATAATTGATCATTATACAGAAAGAAGGGAATGAGAACAGTCCCTTATACCAATGTGGTTTCCATAGACACGTGTGTCAAGCTTTCGTCCCTGTGCAATACGATGAGAAGTGTTAGAATGAGAAACATTGAAGGAAATAACAAACAAATCAAATCAACAACAGAAGTCAGTCGTGCATTTGTGATTACAGCAGCAATTGACCTTACCACGTGGGAGATTATAGCTACCTGCGTGACATCCGAGTCCAAGAAAATCAACAATGTGGAATGGCTTACTTGGATAATTGATCATTATACAGAAAGAATGAAGTAAGAACAGTCCCTTATACCAATGTGGTTTCCATAGACACGTGTGTCAAGCTTTCGTCCCTGTGCATTACGATGAAAAGTGTTAGAATGAGAAACATTGAAGAAAATAACAAACGAATGAAATCAACAACAGAAGTCCGTCGTGCATTTGTGGTTACAGCAGCAATTGACCTTACCACGTGGGAGATTATAGCTACCTGCGTGACATCCGAGTCCAAGAAAATCAACAATGTGGAACGGCTTACTTGGATAATTGTTCATTAAACAAAAAGAATTGAATAAGAACAGTCCCTTATACCAAAGTCGTATCCTTAGACACGTGTGTCAAGCTTTCGTCCCTGTGCAATACGATGAAAAGTGTTAGAATGAGAAACATTGAAGGAAATAACAAACAAATGAAATCAACAACAGAAGTCAGTCGTGCATTTGTGGTTACAGCAGCAATTGACCTCATCACGTTACAGATTATAGCTACCTGCGTGTCATCCGAGTCCAAGAAAATCAACAATGTGGAATGGCTTACTTGGATAATTGATCATCATACAGAAAGAAGGGAATAAGAACAGTCCCTTATACCGATGTGGTTTCCATAGACACGTGTGTCAAGCTTTCGTCCCTGTGCAATACGATGAAAAGTGTTAGAATGAGAAACATTGAAGGAAATAACAAACAAATGAAATCAACATTAGAAGTCAGTCGTGCATTTGTGGTTAAAGCAGCAATTGACCTTACCACGTGGGAGATTATAGCTACCTGCGTGACATCCGAGTCCAAGAAAATCAACAATGTGGAATGGCTTACTTGGATAATTGATCATTATACAGAAAGAATGAAGTAAGGACAGTTCCTTATACCAAAGTGGTTTCCTTAGACACGTGTGTCAAGCTTTCGTCCCTGTGCAATACGATGAAAAGTGTTAGAATGAGAAACATTGAAGAAAATAACAAACGAATGAAATCAACAACAGAAGTCAGTCGTGCATTTGTGGTTACAGCAGCAATTGACCTTACCACGTGGGAGATTATAGCTACCTGCGTGACATCCGAGTCCAAGAAAATCAACAATGTGGAATGGCTTATTTGGATAATTGTTCATTAAACAAAAAGAAGGGAATAAGAACAGTCCCTTATACCAAAGTGGTTTCCTTAGACACGCGTGTCAAGCTTTCGTCTCTGTGCAATACGATGAAAAGTGTTAGAATGAGAAACATTGAAGAAAATAACAAACGAATGAAATCAACAACAGAAGTCAGTCGTGCATTTGTGGTTACAGCAGCGATTGACCTTACCACGTGGGAGATTACAGCTACCTGCGTGACATCCGAGTCCAAGAAAATGAACAATGTGGAACGGCTTACTTGGATAATTGTTCATTAAACAAAAAGAAGGGAATAAGTACAGTCCCTTATACCAAAGTGGTTTCCTCAGACACGTGTGTCAAGCTTTCGTCCCTGTGCAATACGATGAAAAATGTTAGAATGAGAAACATAAGGGGAAATAACAAACAAATGAAATCAACAACAGATGTCAGTCGTGCATTTGTGGTTACAGCAGCAATTGACCTTACCACGTAAAAGATGATAGCTACCTGCGTGTCATCCGAGTCCAAGAAAATCAACAATGTGGAATGGCTCACTTGGATAATTGATCATTATACAGAAAGAAGGGAATAAGAACAGTCCCTTATACCAATGTGGTTTCCTTAGACACGCGTGTCAAGCTTTCGTCCCTGTGCAAGACGACGAAAAGTGTAAGAATGAGAAACATTGAAGGAAATAACAAACAAATGAAATCAACATTAGAAGTCAGTCGTGCATTTGTGGTTACAGCAGCAATTGACCTTACCACGTGGGAGATTATAGCTACCTGCGTGACATCCGAGTCCAAGAAAATCAACAATGTGGAATGGCTTACTTGGATAATTGATCATTATACAGAAAGAAGGGAATAAGAACAGTCCCTTATACCAATGTGGTTTCCATAGACACGTGTGTCAAGCTTTCGTCCCTGTGCAATACGATGAGAAGTGTTAGAATGAGAAACATTGAAGGAAATAACAAACAAATCAAATCAACAACAGAAGTCAGTCGTGCATTTGTGATTACAGCAGCAATTGACCTTACCACGTAAAAGATAATAGCTACCTGCGTGTCATCCGAGTCCAAGAAAATCAACAATGTGGAATGGCTCACTTGGATAATTGATCATTATACAGAAAGAAGGGAATAAGAACAGTCCCTTATACCAATGTGGTTTCCTTAGACACGCGTGTCAAGCTTTCGTCCCTGTGCAATACGACGAAAAGTGTAAGAATGAGAAACATTGAAGAAAATAACAAACGAATGAAATCAACAACAGAAGTCAGTCGTGCATTTGTGGTTACAGCAGCAATTGACCCTACCACGTGGGAGATTATAGCTACCTGCGTGACATCCGAGTCCAAGAAAATCAACAATGTGGAATGGCTTATTTGGATAATTGTTCATTAAACAAAAAGAAGGGAATAAGAACAGTCCCTTATACCAAAGTGGTTTCCTTAGACACGCGTGTCAAGCTTTCGTCCCTGTGCAATACGATGAAAAATGTTAGAATGAGAAACATAAGGGGAAATAACAAACAAATGAAATCAACAACAGATGTCAGTCGTGCATTTGTGGTTACAGCAGCAATTGACCTTACCACGTAAAAGATAATAGCTACCTGCGTGTCATCCGAGTCCAAGAAAATCAACAATGTGGAATGGCTGACTTGGATAATTGATCATTATACAGAAAGAAGGGAATGAGAACAGTCCCTTATACCAATGTGGTTTCCATAGACACGTGTGTCAAGCTTTCGTCCCTGTGCAATACGATGAGAAGTGTTAGAATGAGAAACATTGAAGGAAATAACAAACAAATCAAATCAACAACAGAAGTCAGTCGTGCATTTGTGATTACAGCAGCAATTGACCTTACCACGTGGGAGATTATAGCTACCTGCGTGACATCCGAGTCCAAGAAAATCAACAATGTGGAATGGCTTACTTGGATAATTGATCATTATACAGAAAGAATGAAGTAAGAACAGTCCCTTATACCAATGTGGTTTCCATAGACACGTGTGTCAAGCTTTCGTCCCTGTGCAATACGATGAAAAGTGTTAGAATGAGAAACATTGAAGAAAATAACAAACGAATGAAATCAACAACAGAAGTCCGTCGTGCATTTGTGGTTACAGCAGCAATTGACCTTACCACGTGGGAGATTATAGCTACCTGCGTGACATCCGAGTCCAAGAAAATCAACAATGTGGAACGGCTTACTTGGATAATTGTTCATTAAACAAAAAGAATTGAATAAGAACAGTCCCTTATACCAAAGTCGTATCCTTAGACACGTGTGTCAAGCTTTCGTCCCTGTGCAATACGATGAAAAGTGTTAGAATGAGAAACATTGAAGGAAATAACAAACAAATGAAATCAACAACAGAAGTCAGTCGTGCATTTGTGGTTACAGCAGCAATTGACCTCACCACGTTACAGATTATAGCTACCTGCGTGTCATCCGAGTCCAAGAAAATCAACAATGTGGAATGGCTTACTTGGATAATTGATCATCATACAGAAAGAAGGGAATAAGAACAGTCCCTTATACCGATGTGGTTTCCATAGACACGTGTGTCAAGCTTTCGTCCCTGTGCAATACGATGAAAAGTGTTAGAATGAGAAACATTGAAGGAAATAACAAACAAATGAAATCAACATTAGAAGTCAGTCGTGCATTTGTGGTTAAAGCAGCAATTGACCTTACCACGTGGGAGATTATAGCTACCTGCGTGACATCCGAGTCCAAGAAAATCAACAATGTGGAATGGCTTACTTGGATAATTGATCATTATACAGAAAGAATGAAGTAAGGACAGTTCCTTATACCAAAGTGGTTTCCTTAGACACGTGTGTCAAGCTTTCGTCCCTGTGCAATACGATGAAAAGTGTTAGAATGATAAACATTGAAGAAAATAACAAACGAATGAAATCAACAACAGAAGTCAGTCGTGCATTTGTGGTTACAGCAGCAATTGACCTTACCACGTGGGAGATTATAGCTACCTGCGTGACATCCGAGTCCAAGAAAATCAACAATGTGGAATGGCTTATTTGGATAATTGTTCATTAAACAAAAAGAAGGGAATAAGAACAGTCCCTTATACCAAAGTGGTTTCCTTAGACACGCGTGTCAAGCTTTCGTCTCTGTGCAATACGATGAAAAGTGTTAGAATGAGAAACATTGAAGAAAATAACAAACGAATGAAATCAACAACAGAAGTTAGTCGTGCATTTGTGGTTACAGCAGCAATTGACCTTACCACGTGGGAGATTACAGCTACCTGCGTGACATCCGAGTCCAAGAAAATGAACAATGTGGAACGGCTTACTTGGATAATTGTTCATTAAACAAAAAGAAGGGAATAAGTACAGTCCCTTATACCAAAGTGGTTTCCTCAGACACGTGTGTCAAGCTTTCGTCCCTGTGCAATACGATGAAAAATGTTAGAATGAGAAACATAAGGGGAAATAACAAACAAATGAAATCAACAACAGATGTCAGTCGTGCATTTGTGGTTACAGCAGCAATTGACCTTACCACGTAAAAGATGATAGCTACCTGCGTGTCATCCGAGTCCAAGAAAATCAACAATGTGGAATGGCTCACTTGGATAATTGATCATTATACAGAAAGAAGGGAATAAGAACAGTCCCTTATACCAATGTGGTTTCCTTAGACACGCGTGTCAAGCTTTCGTCCCTGTGCAATACGACGAAAAGTGTAAGAATGAGAAACATTGAAGGAAATAACAAACAAATGAAATCAACATTAGAAGTCAGTCGTGCATTTGTGGTTACAGCAGCAATTGACCTTACCACGTGGGAGATTATAGCTACCTGCGTGACATCCGAGTCCAAGAAAATCAACAATGTGGAATGGCTTAATTGGATAATTGATCATTATACAGAAAGAAGGGAATAAGAACAGTCCCTTATACCAATGTGGTTTCCATAGACACGTGTGTCAAGCTTTCGTCCCTGTGCAATACGATGAGAAGTGTTAGAATGAGAAACATTGAAGGAAATAACAAACAAATCAAATCAACAACAGAAGTCAGTCGTGCATTTGTGATTACAGCAGCAATTGACCTTACCACGTAAAAGATAATAGCTACCTGCGTGTCATCCGAGTCCAAGAAAATCAACAATGTGGAATGGCTCACTTGGATAATTGATCATTATACAGAAAGAAGGGAATAAGAACAGTCCCTTATACCAATGTGGTTTCCTTAGACACGCGTGTCAAGCTTTCGTCCCTGTGCAATACGACGAAAAGTGTAAGAATGAGAAACATTGAAGAAAATAACAAACGAATGAAATCAACAACAGAAGTCAGTCGTGCATTTGTGGTTACAGCAGCAATTGACCTTACCACGTGGGAGATTATAGCTACCTGCGTGACATCCGAGTCCAAGAAAATCAACAATGTGGAATGGCTTATTTGGATAATTGTTCATTAAACAAAAAGAAGGGAATAAGAACAGTCCCTTATACCAAAGTGGTTTCCTTAGACACGCGTGTCAAGCTTTCGTCTCTGTGCAATACGATGAAAAGAGTTAGAATGAGAAACATTGAAGAAAATAACAAACGAATGAAATCAACAACAGAAGTCAGTCGTGCATTTGTGGTTACAGCAGCGATTGACCTTACCACGTGGGAGATTACAGCTACCTGCGTGACATCCGAGTCCAAGAAAATGAACAATGTGGAACGGCTTACTTGGATAATTGTTCATTAAACAAAAAGAAGGGAATAAGTACAGTCCCTTATACCAAAGTGGTTTCCTCAGACACGTGTGTCAAGCTTTCGTCCCTGTGCAATACGATGAAAAATGTTAGAATGAGAAACATAAGGGGAAATAACAAACAAATGAAATCAACAACAGATGTCAGTCGTGCATTTGTGGTTACAGCAGCAATTGACCTTACCACGTAAAAGATAATAGCTACCTGCGTGTCATCCGAGTCCAAGAAAATCAACAATGTGGAATGGCTTACTTGGATAATTGATCATTATACAGAAAGAAGGGAATAAGAACAGTCCCTTATACCAATGTGGTTTCCATAGACACGCGTGTCAAGCTTTCGTCCCTGTGCAATACGATGAGAAGTGTTAGAATGAGAAACATTGAAGGAAATAACAAACAAATCAAATCAACAACAGAAGTCAGTCGTGCATTTGTGATTACAGCAGCAATTGACCTTACCACGTAAAAGATAATAGCTACCTGCGTGTCATCCGAGTCCAAGAAAATCAACAATGTGGAATGGCTCACTTGGATAATTGATCATTATACAGAAAGAAGGGAATAAGAACAGTCCCTTATACCAATGTGGTTTCCTTAGACACGCGTGTCAAGCTTTCGTTCCTGTGCAATACGATGAAAAGTGTTAGAATGAGAAACATAGAAGGAAATAACAAACAAATGAAATCAACAACAGAAGTCAGTCGTGCATTTGTGGTTACAGCAGCAATTGACCTTACCACGTGGGAGATTATAGCTACCTGCGTGACATCCGAGTCCAAGAAAATCAACAATGTGGAATGGCTTACTTGGATAATTGTTCATTAAACAAAACGAAGGGAATAAGAACAGTCCCTTATACCAAAGTGGTTTCCTTAGACACGCGTGTCAAGCTTTCGTCCCTGTGCAATACGATGAGAAGTGTAAGAATGAGAAACATAGAGGGAAATAACAAACAAATGAAATCAACTACAGAAGTCAGTCGTGCATTTGTGGTAACAGCAGCAATTGACCTTACCACGTGGGAGATTAAAGCTACCTGCGTGACATTCGAGTCCAAGAAAATCAACAATGTGGAATGGCTTACTTGGATAATTGTTGATTGAGCAAAACGAAGGGAATGAGAACAGTCCCTTATACCAATGTGGTTTCCATAGACACGTGTGTCAAGCCTTCGTCCCTGTGCAATACGATGAGAAGTGTTAGAATGAGAAACATTGAAGGAAATAACAAACAAATCAAATCAACAACAGAAGTCAGTCGTGCATTTGTGATTACAGCAGCAATTGACCTTACCACGTGGGAGATTATAGCTACCTGCGTGACATCCGAGTCCAAGAAAATCAACAATGTGGAATGGCTTACTTGGATAATTGATCATTATACAGAAAGAATGAAGTAAGAACAGTCCCTTATACCAATGTGGTTTCCATAGACACGTGTGTCAAGCTTTCGTCCCTGTGCATTACGATGAAAAGTGTTAGAATGAGAAACATTGAAGAAAATAACAAACGAATGAAATCAACAACAGAAGTCAGTCGTGCATTTGTGGTTACAGCAGCAATTGACCTTACCACGTGGGAGATTATAGCTACCTGCGTGACATCCGAGTCCAAGAAAATCAACAATGTGGAACGGCTTACTTGGATAATTGTTCATTAAACAAAAAGAATTGAATAAGAACAGTCCCTTATACCAAAGTCGTATCCTTAGACACGTGTGTCAAGCTTTCGTCCCTGTGCAATACGATGAAAAGTGTTAGAATGAGAAATATTGAAGGAAATAACAAACAAATGAAATCAACAATAGAAGTCAGTCGTGCATTTGTGGTTACAGCAGCAATTGACCTCACCACGTTACAGATTATAGCTACCTGCGTGTCATCCGAGTCCAAGAAAATCAACAATGTGGAATGGCTTACTTGGATAATTGATCATCATACAGAAAGAAGGGAATAAGAACAGTCCCTTATACCGATGTTGTTTCCATAGACACGTGTGTCAAGCTTTCGTCCCTGTGCAATACGATGAAAAGTGTTAGAATGAGAAACATTGAAGGAAATAACAAACAAATGAAATCAACATTAGAAGTCAGTCGTGCATTTGTGGTTAAAGCAGCAATTGACCTTACCACGTGGGAGATTATAGCTACCTGCGTGACATCCGAGTCCAAGAAAATCAACAATGTGGAATGGCTCACTTGGATAATTGATCATTATACAGAAAGAATGAAGTAAGAACAGTTCCTTATACCAAAGTGGTTTCCTTAGACACGTGTGTCAAGCTTTCGTCCCTGTGCAATACGATGAAAAGTGTTAGAATGAGAAACATTGAAGAAAATAACAAACGAATGAAATCAACAACAGAAGTCAGTCGTGCATTTGTGGTTACAGCAGCAATTGACCTTACCACGTGGGAGATTATAGCTACCTGCGTGACATCCGAGTCCAAGAAAATCAACAATGTGGAATGGCTTACTTGGATAATTGATCATTATACAGAAAGAATGAAGTAAGAACAGTCCCTTATACCAATGTGGTTTCCATAGACACGTGTGTCAAGCTTTCGTCCCTGTGCATTACGATGAAAAGTGTTAGAATGAGAAACATTGAAGAAAATAACAAACGAATGAAATCAACAACAGAAGTCAGTCGTGCATTTGTGGTTACAGCAGCAATTGACCTTACCACGTGGGAGATTATAGCTACCTGCGTGACATCCGAGTCCAAGAAAATCAACAATGTGGAACGGCTTACTTGGATAATTGTTCATTAAACAAAAAGAATTGAATAAGAACAGTCCCTTATACCAAAGTCGTGTCCTTAGAAACGTGTGTCAAGCTTTCGTCCCTGTGCAATACGATGAAAAGTGTTAGAATGAGAAACATTGAAGGAAATAACAAACAAATGAAATCAACAACAGAAGTCAGTCGTGCATTTGTGGTTACAGCAGCAATTGACCTCACCACGTTACAGATTATAGCTACCTGCGTGTCATCCGAGTCCAAGAAAATCAACAATGTGGAATGGCTTACTTGGATAATTGATCATCATACAGAAAGAAGGGAATAAGAACAGTCCCTTATACCGATGTGGTTTCCATAGACACGTGTGTCAAGCTTTTGTCCCTGTGCAATACGATGAAAAGTGTTAGAATGAGAAATATCGAAGGAAATAACAAACAAATGAAATCAACATTAGAAGTCAGTCGTGCATTTGTGGTTAAAGCAGCAATTGACCTTACCACGTGGGAGATTATAGCTACCTGCGTGACATCCGAGTCCAAGAAAATCAACAATGTGGAATGGCTTACTTGGATAATTGATCATTATACAGAAAGAATGAAGTAAGAACAGTTCCTTATACCAAAGTGGTTTCCTTAGACACGTGTGTCAAGCTTTCGTCCCTGTGCAATACGATGAAAAGTGTTAGAATGAGAAACATTGAAGAAAATAACAAACGAATGAAATCAACAACAGAAGTCAGTCGTGCATTTGTGGTTACAGCAGCAATTGACCTTACCACGTGGGAGATTATAGCTACCTGCGTGACATCCGAGTCCAAGAAAATCAACAATGTGGAATGGCTTATTTGGATAATTGTTCATTAAACAAAAAGAAGGGAATAAGAACAGTCCCTTATACCAAAGTGGTTTCCTTAGACACGCGTGTCAAGCTTTCGTCTCTGTGCAATACGATGAAAAGTGTTAGAATGAGAAACATTGAAGAAAATAACAAACGAATGAAATCAACAACAGAAGTCAGTCGTGCATTTGTGGTTACAGCAGCGATTGACCTTACCACGTGGGAGATTACAGCTACCTGCGTGACATCCGAGTCCAAGAAAATGAACAATGTGGAACGGCTTACTTGGATAATTGTTCATTAAACAAAAAGAAGGGAATAAGTACAGTCCCTTATACCAAAGTGGTTTCCTCAGACACGTGTGTCAAGCTTTCGTCCCTGTGCAATACGATGAAAAATGTTAGAATGAGAAACATAAGGGGAAATAACAAACAAATGAAATCAACAACAGATGTCAGTCGTGCATTTGTGGTTACAGCAGCAATTGACCTTACCACGTAAAAGATAATAGCTACCTGCGTGTCATCCGAGTCCAAGAAAATCAACAATGTGGAATGGCTCACTTGGATAATTGATCATTATACAGAAAGAAGGGAATAAGAACAGTCCCTTATACCAATGTGGTTTCCTTAGACACGCGTGTCAAGCTTTCGTCCCTGTGCAATACGACGAAAAGTGTAAGAATGAGAAACATTGAAGGAAATACCAAACAAATGAAATCAACATTAGAAGTCAGTCGTGCATTTGTGGTTACAGCAGCAATTGACCTTACCACGTGGGAGATTATAGCTACCTGCGTGACATCCGAGTCCAAGAAAATCAACAATGTGGAATGGCTTACTTGGATAATTGATCATTATACAGAAAGAAGGGAATAAGAACAGTCCCTTATACCAATGTGGTTTCCATAGACACGTGTGTCAAGCTTTCGTCCCTGTGCAATACGATGAGAAGTGTTAAAATGAGAAACATTGAAGGAAATAACAAACAAATCAAATCAACAACAGAAGTCAGTCGTGCATTTGTGATTACAGCAGCAATTGACCTTACCACGTAAAAGATAATAGCTACCTGCGTGTCATCCGAGTCCAAGAAAATCAACAATGTGGAATGGCTCACTTGGATAATTGATCATTATACAGAAAGAAGGGAATAAGAACAGTCCCTTATACCAATGTGGTTTCCTTAGACACGTGTGTCAAGCTTTCGTCCCTGTGCAATACGATGAGAAGTGTTAGAATGAGAAACATTGAAGGAAATAACAAACAAATCAAATCAACAACAGAAGTCAGTCGTGCATTTGTGATTACAGCAGCAATTGACCTTACCACGTGGGAGATTATAGCTACCTGCGTGACATCCGAGTCCAAGAAAATCAACAATGTGGAATGGCTTACTTGGATAATTGATCATTATACAGAAAGAATGAAGTAAGAACAGTCCATTATACCAATGTGGTTTCCATAGACACGTCTGTCAAGCTTTCGTCCCTGTGCATTACGATGAAAAGTGTTAGAATGAGAAACATTGAAGAAAATAACAAACGAATGAAATCAACAACAGAAGTCAGTCGTGCATTTGTGGTTACAGCAGCAATTGACCTTACCACGTGGGAGATTATAGCTACCTGCGTGACATCCGAGTCCAAGAAAATCAACAATGTGGAACGGCTTACTTGGATAATTGATCATCATACAGAAAGAAGGGAATAAGAACAGTCCCTTATACCGATGTGGTTTCCATAGACACGTGTGTCAAGCTTTCGTCCCTGTGCAATACGATGAAAAGTGTTAGAATGAGAAACATTGAAGGAAATAACAAACAAATGAAATCAACATTAGAAGTCAGTCGTGCATTTGTGGTTAAAGCAGCAATTGACCTTACCACGTGGGAGATTATAGCTACCTGCGTGACATCCGAGTCCAAGAAAATCAACAATGTGGAATGGCTTACTTGGATAATTGATCATTATACAGAAAGAATGAAGTAAGAACAGTTCCTTATACCAAAGTGGTTTCCTTAGACACGTGTTTCAAGCTTTCGTCCCTGTGCAATACGATGAAAAGTGTTAGAATGAGAAACATCGAAGAAAATAACAAACGAATGAAATCAACAACAGAAGTCAGTCGTGCATTTGTGGTTACAGCAGCAATTGACCTTACCACGTGGGAGATTATAGCTACCTGCGTGACATCCGAGTCCAAGAAAATCAACAATGTGGAATGGCTTACTTGGATAATTGTTCATTAAACAAAAAGAATTGAATAAGAACAGTCCCTTATACCAAAGTCGTATCCTTAGACACGTGTGTCAAGCTTTCGTCCCTGTGCAATACGATGAAAAGTGTTAGAATGAGAAACATTGAAGGAAATAACAAACAAATGAAATCAACAACAGAAGTCAGTCGTGCATTTGTGGTTACAGCAGCAATTGACCTCACCACGTTACAGATTATAGCTACCTGCGTGTCATCCGAGTCCAAGAAAATCAACAATGTGGAATGGCTTACTTGGATAATTGATCATCATACAGAAAGAAGGGAATAAGAACAGTCCCTTATACCGATGTTGTTTCCATAGACACGTGTGTCAAGCTTTCGTCCCTGTGCAATACGATGAAAAGTGTTAGAATGAGAAACATTGAAGGAAATAACAAACAAATGAAATCAACATTAGAAGTCAGTCGTGCATTTGTGGTTAAAGCAGCAATTGACCTTACCACGTGGGAGATTATAGCTACCTGCGTGACATCCGAGTCCAAGAAAATCAACAATGTGGAATGGCTTACTTGGATAATTGATCATTATACAGAAAGAATGAAGTAAGGACAGTTCCTTATACCAAAGTGGTTTCCTTAGACACGTGTGTCAAGCTTTCGTCCCTGTGCAATACGATGAAAAGTGTTAGAATGAGAAACATTGAAGAAAATAACAAACGAATGAAATCAACAACAGAAGTCAGTCGTGCATTTGTGGTTACAGCAGCAATTGACCTTACCACGTGGGAGATTATAGCTACCTGCGTGACATCCGAGTCCAAGAAAATCAACAATGTGGAATGGCTTATTTGGATAATTGTTCATTAAACAAAAAGAAGGGAATAAGAACAGTCCCTTATACCAACGTGGTTTCCTTAGACACGCGTGTCAAGCTTTCGTCTCTGTGCAATACGATGAAAAGTGTTAGAATGAGAAACATTGAAGAGAATAACAAACGAATGAAATCAACAACAGAAGTCAGTCGTGCATTTGTGGTTACAGCAGCGATTGACCTTACCACGTGGGAGATTACAGCTACCTGCGTGACATCCGAGTCCAAGAAAATCAACAATGTGGAATGGCCTACTTGGATAAGTGTTGATTAAACAAAAAAAAAAATAAGAACAGTCCCTTATACCAAAGTGGTTTCCTTAGACACGTGTGTCAAGCTTTCGTCCCTGTGCAATACGATGAGAAGTGTTAGAATGAGAAACATTGAAGGAAATAACAAACAAATGAAATCAACATTAAAAGTCAGTCGTGCATTTGTGGTTACAGCAGCGATTGACCTTACCACGTGGGAGATTACAGATACCTGCGTGACATCCGAGTCCAAGAAAATCAACAATGTGGAATGGCCTACTTGGATAAGTGTTGATTAAACAAAAAAAAAAATAAGAACAGTCCCTTATACCAAAGTGGTTTCCTTAGACACGTGTGTCAAGCTTTCGTCCCTGTGCATTACGATGAAAAGTGTTAGAATGAGAAACATTGAAGAAAATAACAAACGAATGAAATCAACAACAGAAGTCAGTCGTGCATTTGTGGTTACAGCAGCAATTGACCTTACCACGTGGGAGATTATAGCTACCTGCGTGACATCCGAGTCCAAGAAAATCAACAATGTGGAACGGCTTACTTGGATAATTGATCATCATACAGAAAGAAGGGAATAAGAACAGTCCCTTATACCGATGTGGTTTCCATAGACACGTGTGTCAAGCTTTCGTCCCTGTGCAATACGATGAAAAGTGTTAGAATGAGAAACATTGAAGGAAATAACAAACAAATGAAATCAACATTAGAAGTCAGTCGTGCATTTGTGGTTAAAGCAGCAATTGACCTTACCACGTGGGAGATTATAGCAACCTGCGTGACATCCGAGTCCAAGAAAATCAACAATGTGGAATGGCTTACTTGGATAATTGATCATTATACAGAAAGAATGAAGTAAGAACAGTTCCTTATACCAAAGTGGTTTCCTTAGACACGTGTGTCAAGCTTTCGTCCCTGTGCAATACGATGAAAAGTGTTAGAATGAGAAACATCGAAGAAAATAACAAACGAATGAAATCAACAACAGAAGTCAGTCGTGCATTTGTGGTTACAGCAGCAATTGACCTTACCACGTGGGAGATTATAGCTACCTGCGTGACATCCGAGTCCAAGAAAATCAACAATGTGGAATGGCTTACTTGGATAATTGTTCATTAAACAAAAAGAATTGAATAAGAACAGTCCCTTATACCAAAGTCGTATCCTTAGACACGTGTGTCAAGCTTTCGTACCTGTGCAATACGATGAAAAGTGTTAGAATGAGAAACATTGAAGGAAATAACAAACAAATGAAATCAACAACAGAAGTCAGTCGTGCATTTGTGGTTACAGCAGCAATTGACCTCACCACGTTACAGATTATAGCTACCTGCGTGTCATCCGAGTCCAAGAAAATCAACAATGTGGAATGGCTCACTTGGATAATTGATCATCATACAGAAAGAAGGGAATAAGTACAGTCCCTTATACCAAAGTGGTTTCCTCAGACACGTGTGTCAAGCTTTCGTCCCTGTCCAATACGATGAAAAATGTTAGAATGAGAAACATAAGGGGAAATAACAAACAAATGAAATCAACAACAGAAGTCAGTCGTGCATTTGTGGTTACAGCAGCAATTGACCTTACCACGTAAAAGATAATAGCTACCTGCGTGTCATCCGAGTCCAAGAAAATCAACAATGTGGAATGGCTCACTTGGATAATTGATCATTATACAGAAAGAAGGGAATAAGAACAGTCCCTTATACCAATGTGGTTTCCTTAGACACGCGTGTCAAGCTTTCGTCCCTGTGCAATACGACGAAAAGTGTAAGAATGAGAAACATTGAAGGAAATAACAAACAAATGAAATCAACATTAGAAGTCAGTCGTGCATTTGTGGTTACAGCAGCAATTGACCTTACCACGTGGGAGATTATAGCTACCTGCGTGATATCCGAGTCCAAGAAAATCAACAATGTGGAATGGCTTACTTGGATAATTGATCATTATACAGAAAGAAGGGAATAAGAACAGTCCCTTATACCAATGTGGTTTCCATAGACACGTGTGTCAAGCTTTCGTCCCTGTGCAATACGATGAGAAGTGTTAGAATGAGAAACATTGAAGGAAATAACAAACAAATCAAATCAACAACAGAAGTCAGTCGTGCATTTGTGATTACAGCAGCAATTGACCTTACCACGTAAAAGATAATAGCTACCTGCGTGTCATCCGAGTCCAAGAAAATCAACAATGTGGAATGGCTCACTTGGATAATTGATCATTATACAGAAAGAAGGGAATAAGAACAGTCCCTTATACCAATGTGGTTTCCTTAGACACGCGTGTCAAGCTTTCGTCCCTGTGCAATACGATGAAAAGTGTAAGAATGAGAAACATAGAAGGAAATAACAAACAAATGAAATCAACAACAGAAGTCAGTCGTGCATTTGTGGTTACAGCAGCAATTGACCTTACCACGTAAAAGATAATAGCTACCTGCGTGTCATCCGAGTCCAAGAAAATCAACAATGTGGAATGGCTTACTTGGATAATTGATCATTATACAGAAAGAAGGGAATAAGAACAGTCCCTTATACCAATGTGGTTTCCATAGACACGTGTGTCAAGCTTTCGTCCCTGTGCAATACGATGAGAAGTGTTAGAATGAGAAACATTGAAGGAAATAACAAACAAATCAAATCAACAACAGAAGTCAGTCGTGCATTTGTGATTACAGCAGCAATTGACCTTACCACGTGGGAGATTATAGCTACCTGCGTGACATCTGAGTCCAAGAAAATCAACAATGTGGAATGGCTTACTTGGATAATTGATCATTATACAGAAAGAATGAAGTAAGAACAGTCCCTTATACCAATGTGGTTTCCATAGACACGTGTGTCAAGCTTTCGTCCCTGTGCATTACGATGAAAAGTGTTAGAATGAGAAACATTGAAGAAAATAACAAACGAATGAAATCAACAACAGAAGTCAGTCGTGCATTTGTGGTTACAGCAGCAATTGACCTTACCACGTGGGAGATTATAGCTACCTGCATGACATCCGAGTCCAAGAAAATCAACAATGTGGAACGGCTTACTTGGATAATTGTTCATTAAACAAAAAGAATTGAATAAGAACAGTCCCTTATACCAAAGTCGTATCCTTAGACACGTGTGTCAAGCTTTCGTCCCTGTGCAATACGATGAAAAGTGTTAGAATGAGAAACATTGAAGGAAATAACAAACAAATGAAATCAACAACAGAAGTCAGTCGTGCATTTGTGGTTACAGCAGCAATTGACCTCACCACGTTACAGATTATAGCTACCTGCGTGTCATCCGAGTCCAAGAAAATCAACAATGTGGAATGGCTTACTTGGATAATTGATCATCATACAGAAAGAAGGGAATAAGAACAGTCCCTTATACCGATGTGGTTTCCATAGACACGTGTGTCAAGCTTTCGTCCCTGTGCAATACGATGAAAAGTGTTAGAATGAGAAACATTGAAGGAAATAACAAACAAATGAAATCAACATTAGAAGTCAGTCGTGCATTTGTGGTTAAAGCAGCAATTGACCTTACCACGTGGGAGATTATAGCTACCTGCGTGACATCCGAGTCCAAGAAAATCAACAATGTGGAATGGCTTACTTGGATAATTGATCATTATACAGAAAGAATGAAGTAAGAACAGTTCCTTATACCAAAGTGGTTTCCTTAGACACGCGTGTCAAGCTTTCGTCTCTGTGCAATACGATGAAAAGTGTTAGAATGAGAAACATTGAAGAGAATAACAAACGAATGAAATCAACAACAGAAGTCAGTCGTGCATTTGTGGTTACAGCAGCGATTGACCTTACCACGTGGGAGATTACAGCTACCTGCGTGACATCCGAGTCCAAGAAAATGAACAATGTGGAACGGCTTACTTGGATAATTGTTCATTAAACAAAAAGAAGGGAATAAGTACAGTCCCTTATACCAAAGTGGTTTCCTCAGACACGTGTGTCAAGCTTTCGTCCCTGTCCAATACGATGAAAAATGTTAGAATGAGAAACATAAGGGGAAATAACAAACAAATGAATTCAACAACAGAAGTCAGTCGTGCATTTGTGGTTACAGCAGCAATTGACCTTACCACGTAAAAGATAATAGCTACCTGCGTGTCATCCGAGTCCAAGAAAATCAACAATGTGGAATGGCTCACTTGGATAATTGATCATTATACAGAAAGAAGGGAATAAGAACAGTCCCTTATACCAATGTGGTTTCCTTAGACACGCGTGTCAAGCTTTCGTCCCTGTGCAATACGACGAAAAGTGTAAGAATGAGAAACATTGAAGGAAATAACAAACAAATGAAATCAACATTAGAAGTCAGTCGTGCATTTGTGGTTACAGCAGCAATTGACCTTACCACGTGGGAGATTATAGCTACCTGCGTGACATCCGAGTCCAAGAAAATCAACAATGTGGAATGGCTTACTTGGATAATTGATCATTATACAGAAAGAAGGGAATAAGAACAGTCCCTTATACCAATGTGGTTTCCATAGACACGTGTGTCAAGCTTTCGTCCCTGTGCAATACGATGAGAAGTGTTAGAATGAGAAACATTGAAGGAAATAACAAACAAATCAAATCAACAACAGAAGTCAGTCGTGCATTTGTGATTACAGCAGCAATTGACCTTACCACGTAAAAGATAATAGCTACCTGCGTGTCATCCGAGTCCAAGAAAATCAACAATGTGGAATGGCTCACTTGGATAATTGATCATTATACAGAAAGAAGGGAATAAGAACAGTCCCTTATACCAATGTGGTTTCCTTAGACACGCGTGTCAAGCTTTCGTCCCTGTGCAATACGATGAAAAGTGTAAGAATGAGAAACATAGAAGGAAATAACAAACAAATGAAATCAACAACAGAAGTCAGTCGTGCATTTGTGGTTACAGCAGCAATTGACCTTACCACGTAAAAGATAATAGCTACCTGCGTGTCATCCGAGTCCAAGAAAATCAACAATGTGGAATGGCTTACTTGGATAATTGATCATTATACAGAAAGAAGGGAATAAGAACAGTCCCTTATACCAATGTGGTTTCCATAGACACGTGTGTCAAGCTTTCGTCCCTGTGCAATACGATGAGAAGTGTTAGAATGAGAAACATTGAAGGAAATAACAAACAAATCAAATCAACAACAGAAGTCAGTCGTGCATTTGTGATTACAGCAGCAATTGACCTTACCACGTGGGAGATTATAGCTACCTGCGTGACATCCGAGTCCAAGAAAATCAACAATGTGGAATGGCTTACTTGGATAATTGATCATTATACAGAAAGAATGAAGTAAGAACAGTCCCTTATACCAATGTGGTTTCCATAGACACGTGTGTCAAGCTTTCGTCCCTGTGCATTACGATGAAAAGTGTTAGAATGAGAAACATTGAAGAAAATAACAAACGAATGAAATCAACAACAGAAGTCAGTCGTGCATTTGTGGTTACAGCAGCAATTGACCTTACCACGTGGGAGATTATAGCTACCTGCGTGACATCCGAGTCCAAGAAAATCAACAATGTGGAACGGCTTACTTGGATAATTGTTCATTAAACAAAAAGAATTGAATAAGAACAGTCCCTTATACCAAAGTCGTATCCTTAGACACGTGTGTCAAGCTTTCGTCCCTGTGCAATACGATGAAAAGTGTTAGAATGAGAAACATTGAAGGAAATAACAAACAAATGAAATCAACAACAGAAGTCAGTCGTGCATTTGTGGTTACAGCAGCAATTGACCTCACCACGTTACAGATTATAGCTACCTGCGTGTCATCCGAGTCCAAAAAAATCAACAATGTGGAATGGCTTACTTGGATAATTGATCATCATACAGAAAGAAGGGAATAAGAACAGTCCCTTATATCGATGTGGTTTCCATAGACACGTGTGTCAAGCTTTCGTCCCTGTGCAATACGATGAAAAGTGTTAGAATGAGAAACATTGAAGGAAATAACAAACAAATGAAATCAACATTAGAAGTCAGTCGTGCATTTGTGGTTAAAGCAGCAATTGACCTTACCACGTGGGAGATTATAGCTACCTGCGTGACATCCGAGTCCAAGAAAATCAACAATGTGGAATGGCTTACTTGGATAATTGATCATTATACAGAAAGAATGAAGTAAGAACAGTTCCTTATACCAAAGTGGTTTCCTTAGACACGTGTGTCAAGCTTTCGTCCCTGTGCAATACGATGAAAAGTGTTAGAATGAGAAACATTGAAGAAAATAACAAACGAATGAAATCAACAACAGAAGTCAGTCGTGCATTTGTGGTTACAGCAGCAATTGACCTTACCACGTGGGAGATTATAGCTACCTGCGTGACATCCGAGTCCAAGAAAATCAACAATGTGGAATGGCTTATTTGGATAATTGTTCATTAAACAAAAAGAAGGGAATAAGAACAGTCCCTTATACCAAAGTGGTTTCCTTAGACACGCGTGTCAAGCTTTCGTCTCTGTGCAATACGATGAAAAGTGTTAGAATGAGAAACATTGAAGAGAATAACAAACGAATGAAATCAACAACAGAAGTCAGTCGTGCATTTGTGGTTACAGCAGCGATTGACCTTACCACGTGGGAGATTACAGCTACCTGCGTGACATCCGAGTCCAAGAAAATGAACAATGTGGAACGGCTTACTTGGATAATTGTTCATTAAACAAAAAGAAGGGAATAAGTACAGTCCCTTATACCAAAGTGGTTTCCTCAGACACGTGTGTCAAGCTTTCGTCCCTGTCCAATACGATGAAAAATGTTAGAATGAGAAACATAAGGTGAAATAACAAACAAATGAAATCAACAACAGAAGTCAGTCGTGCATTTGTGGTTACAGCAGCAATTGACCTTACCACGTAAAAGATAATAGCTACCTGCGTGTCATCCGAGTCCAAGAAAATCAACAATGTGGAATGGCTCACTTGGATAATTGATCATTATACAGAAAGAAGGGAATAAGAACAGTCCCTTATACCAAAGTGGTTTCCTTAGACACGCGTGTCAAGCTTTCGTCTCTGTGCAATACGATGAAAAGTGTTAGAATGAGAAACATTGAAGAAAATAACAAACGAATGAAATCAACAACAGAAGTCAGTCGTGCATTTGTGGTTACAGCAGCAATTGACCTTACCACGTAGGAGATTATAGCTACCTGCGTGACATCCGAGTCCAAGAAAATCAACAATGTGGAATGGCTTATTTGGATAATTGTTCATTAAACAAAAAGAAGGGAATAAGAACAGTCCCTTATACCAAAGTGGTTTCCTTAGACACGCGTGTCAAGCTTTCGTCTCTGTGCAATACGATGAAAAGTGTTAGAATGAGAAACATTGAAGAAAATAACAAACGAATGAAATCAACAACAGAAGTCAGTCGTGCATTTGTGGTTACAGCAGCGATTGACCTTACCACGTGGGAGATTACAGCTACCTGCGTGACATCCGAGTCCAAGAAAATGAACAATGTGGAACGGCTTACTTGGATAATTGTTCATTAAACAAAAAGAAGGGAATAAGTACAGTCCCTTATACCAAAGTGGTTTCCTCAGACACGTGTGTCAAGCTTTCGTCCCTGTGCAATACGATGAAAAATGTTAGAATGAGAAACATAAGGGGAAATAACAAACAAATGAAATCAACAACAGATGTCAGTCGTGCATTTGTGGTTACAGCAGCAATTGACCTTACCACGTAAAAGATAATAGCTACCTGCGTGTCATCCGAGTCCAAGAAAATCAACAATGTGGAATGGCTTACTTGGATAATTGATCATTATACAGAAAGAAGGGAATAAGAACAGTCCCTTGTACCAATGTGGTTTCCTTAGACACGCGTGTCAAGCTTTCGTCCCTGTGCAATACGATGAGAAGTGTTAGAATGAGAAACATTGAAGGAAATAACAAACAAATCAAATCAACAACAGAAGTCAGTCGTGCATTTGTGATTACAGCAGCAATTGACCTTACCACGTAAAAGATAATGGCTACCTGCGTGTCATCCGAGTCCAAGAAAATCAACAATGTGGAATGGCTCACTTGGATAATTGATCATTATACAGAAAGAAGGGAATAAGAACAGTCCCTTATACCAATGTGGTTTCCTTAGACACGCGTGTCAAGCTTTCGTTCCTGTGCAATACGATGAAAAGTGTTAGAATGAGAAACATAGAAGGAAATAACAAACAAATGAAATCAACAACAGAAGTCAGTCGTGCATTTGTGGTTACAGCAGCAATTGACCTTACCACGTGGGAGATTATAGCTACCTGCGTGACATCCGAGTCCAAGAAAATCAACAATGTGGAATGGCTTACTTGGATAATTGTTCATTAAACAAAACGAAGGGAATAAGAACAGTCCCTTATACCAAAGTGGTTTCCTTAGACACGCGTGTCAAGCTTTCGTCCCTGTGCAATACGATGAAATGTGTAAGAATGAGAAACATACAGGGAAATAACAAACAAATGAAATCAACTACAGAAGTCAGTCGTGCATTTGTGGTAACAGCAGCAATTGACCTTACCACGTGGGAGATTAAAGCTACCTGCGTGACATTCGAGTCCAAGAAAATCAACAATGTGGAATGGCTTACTTGGATAATTGATCATTATACAGAAAGAAGGGAATAAGAACAGTCCCTTATACCAATGTGGTTTCCTTAGACACGCGTGTCAAGCTTTCGTCCCTGTGCAATACGATGAGAAGTGTTAGAATGAGAAACATTGAAGGAAATAACAAACAAATGAAATCAACAACAGATGTCAGTCGTGCATTTGTGGTTACAGCAGCAATTGACCTTACCACGTAAAAGATAATAGCTACCTGCGTGTCATCCGAGTCCAAGAAAATCAACAATGTGGAATGGCTTACTTGGATAATTGATCATTATACAGAAAGAAGGGAATAAGAACAGTCCCTTATACCAATGTGGTTTCCTTAGACACGCGTGTCAAGCTTTCGTCCCTGTGCAATACGATGAGAAGTGTTAGAATGAGAAACATTGAAGGAAATAACAAACAAATCAAATCAACAACAGAAGTCAGTCGTGCATTTGTGGTTACAGCAGCAATTGACCTTACCACGTAAAAGATAATAGCTACCTGCGTGTCATCCGAGTCCAAGAAAATCAACAATGTGGAATGGCTTACTTGGATAATTGATCATCATACAGAAAGAAGGGAATAAGAACAGTCCCTTATATCGATGTGGTTTCCATAGACACGTGTGTCAAGCTTTCGTCCCTGTGCAATACGATGAAAAGTGTTAGAATGAGAAACATTGAAGGAAATAACAAACAAATGAAATCAACATTAGAAGTCAGTCGTGCATTTGTGGTTAAAGCAGCAATTGACCTTACCACGTGGGAGATTATAGCTACCTGCGTGACATCCGAGTCCAAGAAAATCAACAATGTGGAATGGCTTACTTGGATAATTGATCATTATACAGAAAGAATGAAGTAAGAACAGTTCCTTATACCAAAGTGGTTTCCTTAGACACGTGTGTCAAGCTTTCGTCCCTGTGCAATACGATGAAAAGTGTTAGAATGAGAAACATTGAAGAAAATAACAAACGAATGAAATCAACAACAGAAGTCAGTCGTGCATTTGTGGTTACAGCAGCAATTGACCTTACCACGTGGGAGATTATAGCTACCTGCGTGACATCCGAGTCCAAGAAAATCAACAATGTGGAATGGCTTATTTGGATAATTGTTCATTAAACAAAAAGAAGGGAATAAGAACAGTCCCTTATACCAAAGTGGTTTCCTTAGACACGCGTGTCAAGCTTTCGTCTCTGTGCAATACGATGAAAAGTGTTAGAATGAGAAACATTGAAGAGAATAACAAACGAATGAAATCAACAACAGAAGTCAGTCGTGCATTTGTGGTTACAGCAGCGATTGACCTTACCACGTGGGAGATTACAGCTACCTGCGTGACATCCGAGTCCAAGAAAATGAACAATGTGGAACGGCTTACTTGGATAATTGTTCATTAAACAAAAAGAAGGGAATAAGTACAGTCCCTTATACCAAAGTGGTTTCCTCAGACACGTGTGTCAAGCTTTCGTCCCTGTCCAATACGATGAAAAATGTTAGAATGAGAAACATAAGGTGAAATAACAAACAAATGAAATCAACAACAGATGTCAGTCGTGCATTTGTGGTTACAGCAGCAATTGACCTTACCACGTAAAAGATAATAGCTACCTGCGTGACATCCGAGTCCAAGAAAATGAACAATGTGGAACGGCTTACTTGGATAATTGTTCATTAAACAAAAAGAAGGGAATAAGTACAGTCCCTTATACCAAAGTGGTTTCCTCAGACACGTGTGTCAAGCTTTCGTCCCTGTCCAATACGATGAAAAATGTTAGAATGAGAAACATAAGGTGAAATAACAAACAAATGAAATCAACAACAGAAGTCAGTCGTGCATTTGTGGTTACAGCAGCAATTGACCTTACCACGTGGAAGATTATAGCTACCTGCGTGACATCCGAGTCCAAGAAAATCAACAATGTGGAATGGCTTATTTGGATAATTGTTCATTAAACAAAAAGAAGGGAATAAGAACAGTCCCTTATACCAAAGTGGTTTCCTTAGACACGCGTGTCAAGCTTTCGTCTCTGTGCAATACGATGAAAAGTGTTAGAATGAGAAACATTGAAGAAAATAACAAACGAATGAAATCAACAACAGAAGTCAGTCGTGCATTTGTGGTTACAGCAGCGATTGACCTTACCACGTGGGAGATTACAGCTACCTGCGTGACATCCGAGTCCAAGAAAATGAACAATGTGGAACGGCTTACTTGGATAATTGTTCATTAAACAAAAAGAAGGGAATAAGTACAGTCCCTTATACCAAAGTGGTTTCCTCAGACACGTGTGTCAAGCTTTCGTCCCTGTGCAATACGATGAAAAATGTTAGAATGAGAAACATAAGGGGAAATAACAAACAAATGAAATCAACAACAGATGTCAGTCGTGCATTTGTGGTTACAGCAGCAATTGACCTTACCACGTAAAAGATAATAGCTACCTGCGTGTCATCCGAGTCCAAGAAAATCAACAATGTGGAATGGCTCACTTGGATAATTGATCATTATACAGAAAGAAGGGAATAAGAACACTCCCTTATACCAATGTGGTTTCCTTAGACACGCGTGTCAAGCTTTCGTCCCTGTGCAATACGACGAAAAGTGTAAGAATGAGAAACATTGAAGAAAATAACAAACGAATGAAATCAACAACAGAAGTCAGTCGTGCATTTGTGGTTACAGCAGCAATTGACCTTACCACGTGGGAGATTATAGCTACCTGCGTGACATCCGAGTCCAAGAAAATCAACAATGTGGAATGGCTTATTTGGATAATTGTTCATTAAACAAAAAGAAGGGAATAAGAACAGTCCCTTATACCAAAGTGGTTTCCTTAGACACGCGTGTCAAGCTTTCGTCTCTGTGCAATACGATGAAAAGTGTTAGAATGAGAAACATTGAAGAAAATAACAAACGAATGAAATCAACAACAGAAGTCAGTCGTGCATTTGTGGTTACAGCAGCGATTGACCTTACCACGTGGGAGATTACAGCTACCTGCGTGACATCCGAGTCCAAGAAAATGAACAATGTGGAACGGCTTACTTGGATAATTGTTCATTAAACAAAAAGAAGGGAATAAGTACAGTCCCTTATACCAAAGTGGTTTCCTCAGACACGTGTGTCAAGCTTTCGTCCCTGTGCAATACGATGAAAAATGTTAGAATGAGAAACATAAGGGGAAATAACAAACAAATGAAATCAACAACAGATGTCAGTCGTGCATTTGTGGTTACAGCAGCAATTGACCTTACCACGTAAAAGATAATAGCTACCTGCGTGTCATCCGAGTTCAAGAAAATCAACAATGTGGAATGGCTTACTTGGATAATTGATCATTATACAGAAAGAAGGGAATAAGAACAGTCCCTTATACCAATGTGGTTTCCTTAGACACGCGTGTCAAGCTTTCGTCCCTGTGCAATACGATGAGAAGTGTTAGAATGAGAAACATTGAAGGAAATAACAAACAAATCAAATCAACAACAGAAGTCAGTCGTGCATTTGTGATTACAGCAGCAATTGACCTTACCACGTAAAAGATAATGGCTACCTGCGTGTCATCCGAGTCCAAGAAAATCAACAATGTGGAATGGCTCACTTGGATAATTGATCATTATACAGAAAGAAGGGAATAAGAACAGTCCCTTATACCAATGTGGTTTCCTTAGACACGCGTGTCAAGCTTTCGTTCCTGTGCAATACGATGAAAAGTGTTAGAATGAGAAACATAGAAGGAAATAACAAACAAATGAAATCAACAACAGAAGTCAGTCGTGCATTTGTGGTTACAGCAGCAATTGACCTTACCACGTGGGAGATTATAGCTACCTGCGTGACATCCGAGTCCAAGAAAATCAACAATGTGGAATGGCTTACTTGGATAATTGTTCATTAAACAAAACGAAGGGAATAAGAACAGTCCCTTATACCAAAGTGGTTTCCTTAGACACGCGTGTCAAGCTTTCGTCCCTGTGCAATACGATGAAAAGTGTAAGAATGAGAAACATACAGGGAAATAACAAACAAATGAAATCAACTACAGAAGTCAGTCGTGCATTTGTGGTAACAGCAGCAATTGACCTTACCACGTGGGAGATTAAAGCTACCTGCGTGACATTCGAGTCCAAGAAAATCAACAATGTGGAATGGCTTACTTGGATAATTGTTGATTGAGCAAAACGAAGGGAATGAGAACAGTCCCTTATACCAATGTGGTTTCCATAGACACGTGTGTCAAGCTTTCGTCCCTGTGCAATACGATGAGAAGTGTTAGAATGAGAAACATTGAAGGAAATAACAAACAAATCAAATCAACAACAGAAGTCAGTCGTGCATTTGTGATTACAGCAGCAATTGACCTTACCACGTGGGAGATTATAGCTACCTGCGTGACATCCGAGTCCAAGAAAATCAACAATGTGGAATGGCTTACTTGGATAATTGATCATTATACAGAAAGAATGAAGTAAGAACAGTCCCTTATACCAATGTGGTTTCCATAGACACGTGTGTCAAGCTTTCGTCCCTGTGCATTACGATGAGAAGTGTTAGAATGAGAAACATTGAAGAAAATAACAAACGAATGAAATCAACAACAGAAGTCAGTCGTGCATTTGTGGTTACAGCAGCAATTGGCCTTACCACGTGGGAGATTATAGCTACCTGCGTGACATCCGAGTCCAAGAAAATCAACAATGTGGAACGGCTTACTTGGATAATTGTTCATTAAACAAAAAGAATTGAATAAGAACAGTCCCTTATACCAAAGTCGTATCCTTAGACACGTGTGTCAAGCTTTCGTCCCTGTGCAATACGATGAAAAGTGTTAGAATGAGAAACATTGAAGGAAATAACAAACAAATGAAATCAACAACAGAAGTCAGTCGTGCATTTGTGGTTACAGCAGCAATTGACCTCACCACGTTACAGATTATAGCTACCTGCGTGTCATCCGAGTCCAAGAAAATCAACAATGTGGAATGGCTTACTTGGATAATTGATCATCATACAGAAAGAAGGGAATAAGAACAGTCCCTTATACCGATGTGGTTTCCATAGACACGTGTGTCAAGCTTTCGTCCCTGTGCAATACGATGAAAAGTGTTAGAATGAGAAACATTGAAGGAAATAACAAACAAATGAAATCAACATTAGAAGTCAGTCGTGCATTTGTGGTTAAAGCAGCAATTGACCTTACCACGTGGGAGATTATAGCTACCTGCGTGACATCCGAGTCCAAGAAAATCAACAATGTGGAATGGCTCACTTGGATAATTGATCATTATACAGAAAGAATGAAGTAAGAACAGTTCCTTATACCAAAGTGGTTTCCTTAGACACGTGTGTCAAGCTTTCGTCCCTGTGCAATACGATGAAAAGTGTTAGAATGAGAAACATTGAAGAAAATAACAAACGAATGAAATCAACAACAGAAGTCAGTCGTGCATTTGTGGTTACAGCAGCAATTGACCTTACCACGTGGGAGATTATAGCTACCTGCGTGACATCCGAGTCCAAGAAAATCAACAATGTGGAATGGCTTACTTGGATAATTGATCATTATACAGAAAGAATGAAGTAAGAACAGTCCCTTATACCAATGTGGTTTCCATAGACACGTGTGTCAAGCTTTCGTCCCTGTGCATTACGATGAAAAGTGTTAGAATGAGAAACATTGAAGAAAATAACAAACGAATGAAATCAACAACAGAAGTCAGTCGTGCATTTGTGGTTACAGCAGCAATTGACCTTACCACGTGGGAGATTATAGCTACCTGCGTGACATCCGAGTCCAAGAAAATCAACAATGTGGAACGGCTTACTTGGATAATTGTTCATTAAACAAAAAGAATTGAATAAGAACAGTCCCTTATACCAAAGTCGTGTCCTTAGAAACGTGTGTCAAGCTTTCGTCCCTGTGCAATACGATGAAAAGTGTTAGAATGAGAAACATTGAAGGAAATAACAAACAAATGAAATCAACAACAGAAGTCAGTCGTGCATTTGTGGTTACAGCAGCAATTGACCTCACCACGTTACAGATTATAGCTACCTGCGTGTCATCCGAGTCCAAGAAAATCAACAATGTGGAATGGCTTACTTGGATAATTGATCATCATACAGAAAGAAGGGAATAAGAACAGTCCCTTATACCGATGTGGTTTCCATAGACACGTGTGTCAAGCTTTCGTCCCTGTGCAATACGATGAAAAGTGTTAGAATGAGAAACATCGAAGGAAATAACAAACAAATGAAATCAACATTAGAAGTCAGTCGTGCATTTGTGGTTAAAGCAGCAATTGACCTTACCACGTGGGAGATTATAGCTACCTGCGTGACATCCGAGTCCAAGAAAATCAACAATGTAGAATGGCTTACTTGGATAATTGATCATTATACAGAAAGAATGAAGTAAGAACAGTTCCTTATACCAAAGTGGTTTCCTTAGACACGTGTGTCAAGCTTTCGTCCCTGTGCAATACGATGAAAAGTGTTAGAATGAGAAACATTGAAGAAAATAACAAACGAATGAAATCAACAACAGAAGTCAGTCGTGCATTTGTGGTTACAGCAGCAATTGACCTTACCACGTGGGAGATTATAGCTACCTGCGTGACATCCGAGTCCAAGAAAATCAACAATGTGGAATGGCTTATTTGGATAATTGTTCATTAAACAAAAAGAAGGGAATAAGAACAGTCCCTTATACCAAAGTGGTTTCCTTAGACACGCGTGTCAAGCTTTCGTCTCTGTGCAATACGATGAAAAGTGTTAGAATGAGAAACATTGAAGAAAATAACAAACGAATGAAATCAACAACAGAAGTCAGTCGTGCATTTGTGGTTACAGCAGCGATTGACCTTACCACGTGGGAGATTACAGCTACCTGCGTGACATCCGAGTCCAAGAAAATGAACAATGTGGAACGGCTTACTTGGATAATTGTTCATTAAACAAAAAGAAGGGAATAAGTACAGTCCCTTATACCAAAGTGGTTTCCTCAGACACGTGTGTCAAGCTTTCGTCCCTGTGCAATACGATGAAAAATGTTAGAATGAGAAACATAAGGGGAAATAACAAACAAATGAAATCAACAACAGATGTCAGAATGAGAAACATTGAAGAAAATAACAAACGAATGAAATCAACAACAGAAGTCAGTCGTGCATTTGTGGTTACAGCAGCAATTGACCTTACCACGTGGGAGATTATAGCTACCTGCGTGACATCCGAGTCCAAGAAAATCAACAATGTGGAACGGCTTACTTGGATAATTGTTCATTAAACAAAAAGAATTGAATAAGAACAGTCCCTTATACCAAAGTCGTGTCCTTAGAAACGTGTGTCAAGCTTTCGTCCCTGTGCAATACGATGAAAAGTGTTAGAATGAGAAACATTGAAGGAAATAACAAACAAATGAAATCAACAACAGAAGTCAGTCGTGCATTTGTGGTTACAGCAGCAATTGACCTCACCACGTTACAGATTATAGCTACCTGCGTGTCATCCGAGTCCAAGAAAATCAACAATGTGGAATGGCTTACTTGGATAATTGATCATCATACAGAAAGAAGGGAATAAGAACAGTCCCTTATACCGATGTGGTTTCCATAGACACGTGTGTCAAGCTTTCGTCCCTGTGCAATACGATGAAAAGTGTTAGAATGAGAAACATCGAAGGAAATAACAAACAAATGAAATCAACATTAGAAGTCAGTCGTGCATTTGTGGTTAAAGCAGCAATTGACCTTACCACGTGGGAGATTATAGCTACCTGCGTGACATCCGAGTCCAAGAAAATCAACAATGTGGAATGGCTTACTTGGATAATTGATCATTATACAGAAAGAATGAAGTAAGAACAGTTCCTTATACCAAAGTGGTTTCTTTAGACACGTGTGTCAAGCTTTCGTCCCTGTGCAATACGATGAAAAGTGTTAGAATGAGAAACATTGAAGAAAATAACAAACGAATGAAATCAACAACAGAAGTCAGTCGTGCATTTGTGGTTACAGCAGCAATTGACCTTACCACGTGGGAGATTATAGCTACCTGCGTGACATCCGAGTCCAAGAAAATCAACAATGTGGAATGGCTTATTTGGATAATTGTTCATTAAACAAAAAGAAGGGAATAAGAACAGTCCCTTATACCAAAGTGGTTTCCTTAGACACGCGTGTCAATCTTTCGTCTCTGTGCAATACGATGAAAAGTGTTAGAATGAGAAACATTGAAGAAAATAACAAACGAATGAAATCAACAACAGAAGTCAGTCGTGCATTTGTGGTTACAGCAGCGATTGACCTTACCACGTGGGAGATTACAGCTACCTGCGTGACATCCGAGTCCAAGAAAATGAACAATGTGGAACGGCTTACTTGGATAATTGTTCATTAAACAAAAAGAAGGGAATAAGTACAGTCCCTTATACCAAAGTGGTTTCCTCAGACACGTGTGTCAAGCTTTCGTCCCTGTGCAATACGATGAAAAATGTTAGAATGAGAAACATAAGGGGAAATAACAAACAAATGAAATCAACAACAGATGTCAGTCGTGCATTTGTGGTTACAGCAGCAATTGACCTTACCACGTAAAAGATAATAGCTACCTGCGTGTCATCCGAGTCCAAGAAAATCAACAATGTGGAATGGCTCACTTGGATAATTGATCATTATACAGAAAGAAGGGAATAAGAACAGTCCCTTATACCGATGTGGTTTCCTTAGACACGCGTGTCAAGCTTTCGTCCCTGTGCAATACGACGAAAAGTGTAAGAATGAGAAACATTGAAGGAAATAACAAACAAATGAAATCAACATTAGAAGTCAGTCGTGCATTTGTGGTTACAGCAGCAATTGACCTTACCACGTGGGAGATTATAGCTACCTGCGTGACATCCGAGTCCAAGAAAATCAACAATGTGGGATGGCTTACTTGGATAATTGATCATTATACAGAAAGAAGGGAATAAGAACAGTCCCTTATACCAATGTGGTTTCCATAGACACGTGTGTCAAGCTTTCGTCCCTGTGCAATACGATGAGAAGTGTTAAAATGAGAAACATTGAAGGAAATAACAAACAAATCAAATCAACAACAGAAGTCAGTCGTGCATTTGTGATTACAGCAGCAATTGACCTTACCACGTAAAAGATAATAGCTACCTGCGTGTCATCCGAGTCCAAGAAAATCAACAATGTGGAATGGCTCACTTGGATAATTGATCATTATACAGAAAGAAGGGAATAAGAACAGTCCCTTATACCAATGTGGTTTCCTTAGACACGCGTGTCAAGCTTTCGTCCCTGTGCAATACGATGAAAAGTGTAAGAATGAGAAACATAGAAGGAAATAACAAACAAATGAAATCAACAACAGAAGTCAGTCGTGCATTTGTGGTTACAGCAGCAATTGACCTTACCACGTAAAAGATAATAGCTACCTGCGTGTCATCCGAGTCCAAGAAAATCAACAATGTGGAATGGCTTACTTGGATAATTGATCATTATACAGAAAGAAGGGAATAAGAACAGTCCCTTATACCAATGTGGTTTCCATAGACACGTGTGTCAAGCTTTCGTCCCTGTGCAATACGATGAGAAGTGTTAGAATGAGAAACATTGAAGGAAATAACAAACAAATCAAATCAACAACAGAAGTCAGTCGTGCATTTGTGATTACAGCAGCAATTGACCTTACCACGTGGGAGATTATAGCTACCTGCGTGACATCCGAGTCCAAGAAAATCAACAATGTGGAATGGCTTACTTGGATAATTGATCATTATACAGAAAGAATGAAGTAGGAACAGTCCATTATACCAATGTGGTTTCCATAGACACGTCTGTCAAGCTTTCGTCCCTGTGCATTACGATGAAAAGTGTTAGAATGAGAAACATTGAAGAAAATAACAAACGAATGAAATCAACAACAGAAGTCAGTCGTGCATTTGTGGTTACAGCAGCAATTGACCTTACCACGTGGGAGATTATAGCTACCTGCGTGACATCCGAGTCCAAGAAAATCAACAATGTGGAACGGCTTACTTGGATAATTGATCATCATACAGAAAGAAGGGAATAAGAACAGTCCCTTATACCGATGTGGTTTCCATAGACACGTGTGTCAAGCTTTCGTCCCTGTGCAATACGATGAAAAGTGTTAGAATGAGAAACATTGAAGGAAAAACAAACAAATGAAATCAACATTAGAAGTCAGTCGTGCATTTGTGGTTAAAGCAGCAATTGACCTTACCACGTGGGAGATTATAGCTACCTGCGTGACATCCGAGTCCAAGAAAATCAACAATGTGGAATGGCTTACTTGGATAATTGATCATTATACAGAAAGAATGAAGTAAGAACAGTTCCTTATACCAAAGTGGTTTCCTTAGACACGTGTGTCAAGCGTTCGTCCCTGTGCAATACGATGAAAAGTGTTAGAATGAGAAACATCGAAGAAAATAACAAACGAATGAAATCAACAACAGAAGTCAGTCGTGCATTTGTGGTTACAGCAGCAATTGACCTTACCACGTGGGAGATTATAGCTACCTGCGTGACATCCGAGTCCAAGAAAATCAACAATGTGGAATGGCTTACTTGGATAATTGATCATTATACAGAAAGAATGAAGTAAGAACAGTTCCTTATACCAAAGTGGTTTCCTTAGACACGTGTGTCAAGCTTTCGTCCCTGTGCAATACGATGAAAAGTGTTAGAATGAGAAACATCGAAGAAAATAACAAACGAATGAAATCAACAACAGAAGTCAGTCGTGCATTTGTGGTTACAGCAGCAATTGACCTTACCACGTGGGAGATTATAGCTACCTGCGTGACATCCGAGTCCAAGAAAATCAACAATGTGGAACGGCTTACTTGGATAATTGTTCATTAAACAAAAAGAATTGAATAAGAACAGTCCCTTATACCAAAGTCGTGTCCTTAGAAACGTGTGTCAAGCTTTCGTCCCTGTGCAATACGATGAAAAGTGTTAGAATGAGAAACATTGAAGGAAATAACAAACAAATGAAATCAACAACAGAAGTCAGTCGTGCATTTGTGGTTACAGCAGCAATTGACCTCACCACGTTACAGATTATAGCTACCTGCGTGTCATCCGAGTCCAAGAAAATCAACAATGTGGAATGGCTTACTTGGATAATTGATCATCATACAGAAAGAAGGGAATAAGAACAGTCCCTTATACCGATGTGGTTTCCATAGACACGTGTGTCAAGCTTTCGTCCCTGTGCAATACGATGAAAAGTGTTAGAATGAGAAACATCGAAGGAAATAACAAACAAATGAAATCAACATTAGAAGTCAGTCGTGCATTTGTGGTTAAAGCAGCAATTGACCTTACCACGTGGGAGATTATAGCTACCTGCGTGACATCCGAGTCCAAGAAAATCAACAATGTGGAATGGCTTACTTGGATAATTGATCATTATACAGAAAGAATGAAGTAAGAACAGTTCCTTATACCAAAGTGGTTTCCTTAGACACGTGTGTCAAGCTTTCGTCCCTGTGCAATACGATGAAAAGTGTTAGAATGAGAAACATTGAAGAAAATAACAAACGAATGAAATCAACAACAGAAGTCAGTCGTGCATTTGTGGTTACAGCAGCAATTGACCTTACCACGTGGGAGATTATAGCTACCTGCGTGACATCCGAGTCCAAGAAAATCAACAATGTGGAATGGCTTATTTGGATAATTGTTCATTAAACAAAAAGAAGGGAATAAGAACAGTCCCTTATACCAAAGTGGTTTCCTTAGACACGCGTGTCAAGCTTTCGTCTCTGTGCAATACGATGAAAAGTGTTAGAATGAGAAACATTGAAGAAAATAACAAACGAATGAAATCAACAACAGAAGTCAGTCGTGCATTTGTGGTTACAGCAACGATTGACCTTACCACGTGGGAGATTACAGCTACCTGCGTGACATCCGAGTCCAAGAAAATGAACAATGTGGAACGGCTTACTTGGATAATTGTTCATTAAACAAAAAGAAGGGAATAAGTACAGTCCCTTATACCAAAGTGGTTTCCTCAGACACGTGTGTCAAGCTTTCGTCCCTGTGCAATACGATGAAAAATGTTAGAATGAAAAACATAAGGGGAAATAACAAACAAATGAAATCAACAACAGATGTCAGTCGTGCATTTGTGGTTACAGCAGCAATTGACCTTACCACGTAAAAGATAATAGCTACCTGCGTGTCATCCGAGTCCAAGAAAATCAACAATGTGGAATGGCTCACTTGGATAATTGATCATTATACAGAAAGAAGGGAATAAGAACAGTCCCTTATACCAATGTGGTTTCCTTAGACACGCGTGTCAAGCTTTCGTCCCTGTGCAATACGACGAAAAGTGTAAGAATGAGAAACATTGAAGGAAATAACAAACAAATGAAATCAACATTAGAAGTCAGTCGTGCATTTGTGGTTACAGCAGCAATTGACCTTACCACGTGGGAGATTATAGCTACCTGCGTGACATCCGAGTCCAAGAAAATCAACAATGTGGAATGGCTTACTTGGATAATTGATCATTATACAGAAAGAAGGGAATAAGAACAGTCCCTTATACCAATGTGGTTTCCATAGACACGTGTGTCAAGCTTTCGTCCCTGTGCAATACGATGAGAAGTGTTAAAATGAGAAACATTGAAGGAAATAACAAACAAATCAAATCAACAACAGAAGTCAGTCGTGCATTTGTGATTACAGCAGCAATTGACCTTACCACGTAAAAGATAATAGCTACCTGCGTGTCATCCGAGTCCAAGAAAATCAACAATGTGGAATGGCTCACTTGGATAATTGATCATTATACAGAAAGAAGGGAATAAGAACAGTCCCTTATACCAATGTGGTTTCCTTAGACACGCGTGTCAAGCTTTCGTCCCTGTGCAATACGATGAAAAGTGTAAGAATGAGAAACATAGAAGGAAATAACAAACAAATGAAATCAACAACAGAAGTCAGTCGTGCATTTGTGGTTACAGCAGCAATTGACCTTACCACGTAAAAGATAATAGCTACCTGCGTGTCATCCGAGTCCAAGAAAATCAACAATGTGGAATGGCTTACTTGGATAATTGATCATTATACAGAAAGAAGGGAATAAGAACAGTCCCTTATACCAATGTGGTTTCCATAGACACGTGTGTCAAGCTTTCGTCCCTGTGCAATACGATGAGAAGTGTTAGAATGAGAAACATTGAAGGAAATAACAAACAAATCAAATCAACAACAGAAGTCAGTCGTGCATTTGTGATTACAGCAGCAATTGACCTTAACACGTGGGAGATTATAGCTACCTGCGTGACATCCGAGTCCAAGAAAATCAACAATGTGGAATGGCTTACTTGGATAATTGATCATTATACAGAAAGAATGAAGTAAGAACAGTCCATTATACCAATGTGGTTTCCATAGACACGTCTGTCAAGCTTTCGTCCCTGTGCATTACGATGAAAAGTGTTAGAATGAGAAACATTGAAGAAAATAACAAACGAATGAAATCAACAACAGAAGTCAGTCGTGCATTTGTGGTTACAGCAGCAATTGACCTTACCACGTGGGAGATTATAGCTACCTGCGTGACATCCGAGTCCAAGAAAATCAACAATGTGGAACGGCTTACTTGGATAATTGATCATCATACAGAAAGAAGGGAATAAGAACAGTCCCTTATACCGATGTGGTTTCCATAGACACGTGTGTCAAGCTTTCGTCCCTGTGCAATACGATGAAAAGTGTTAGAATGAGAAACATTGAAGGAAAAACAAACAAATGAAATCAACATTAGAAGTCAGTCGTGCATTTGTGGTTAAAGCAGCAATTGACCTCACCACGTGGGAGATTATAGCTAACTGCGTGACATCCGAGTCCAAGAAAATCAACAATGTGGAATGGCTTACTTGGATAATTGATCATTATACAGAAAGAATGAAGTAAGAACAGTTCCTTATACCAAAGTGGTTTCCTTAGACACGTGTGTCAAGCTTTCGTCCCTGTGCAATACGATGAAAAGTGTTAGAATGAGAAACATCGAAGAAAATAACAAACGAATGAAATCAACAACAGAAGTCAGTCGTGCATTTGTGGTTACAGCAGCAATTGACCTTACCACGTGGGAGATTATAGCTACCTGCGTGACATCCGAGTCCAAGAAAATCAACAATGTGGAATGGCTTACTTGGATAATTGTTCATTAAACAAAAAGAATTGAATAAGAACAGTCCCTTATACCAAAGTCGTATCCTTAGACACGTGTGTCAAGCTTTCGTCCCTGTGCAATACGATGAAAAGTGCTAGAATGAGAAACATTGAAGGAAATAACAAACAAATGAAATCAACAACAGAAGTCAGTCGTGCATTTGTGGTTACAGCAGCAATTGACCTCACCACGTTACAGATTATAGCTACCTGCGTGTCATCCGAGTCCAAGAAAATCAACAATGTGGAATGGCTTACTTGGATAATTGATCATCATACAGAAAGAAGGGAATAAGAACAGTCCCTTATACCGATGTGGTTTCCATAGACACGTGTGTCAAGCTTTCGTCCCTGTGCAATACGATGAAAAGTGTTAGAATGAGAAACATTGAAGGAAATAACAAACAAATGAAATCAACAACAGAAGTCAGTCGTGCATTTGTGGTTACAGCAGCAATTGACCTTACCACGTGGGAGATTATAGCTACCTGCGTGACATCCGAGTCCAAGAAAATCAACAATGTGGAATGGCTTACTTGGATAATTGATCATTATACAGAAAGAAGGGAATAAGAACAGTCCCTTATACCAATGTGGTTTCCTTAGACACGCGTGTCAAGCTTTCGTCCCTGTGCAATACGATGAGAAGTGTTAGAATGAGAAACATTGAAGGAAATAACAAACAAATCAAATCAACAACAGAAGTCAGTCGTGCATTTGTGATTACAGCAGCAATTGACCTTACCACGTAAAAGATAATGGCTACCTGCGTGTCATCCGAGTCCAAGAAAATCAACAATGTGGAATGGCTCACTTGGATAATTGATCATTATACAGAAAGAAGGGAATAAGAACAGTCCCTTATACCAATGTGGTTTCCTAAGACACGCGTGTCAAGCTTTCGTTCCTGTGCAATACGATGAAAAGTGTTAGAATGAGAAACATAGAAGGAATTAACAAACAAATGAAATCAACAACAGAAGTCAGTCGTGCATTTGTGGTTACAGCAGCAATTGACCTTACCACGTGGGAGATTATAGCTACCTGCGTGACATCCGAGTCCAAGAAAATCAACAATGTGGAATGGCTTACTTGGATAATTGTTCATTAAACAAAACGAAGGGAATAAGAACAGTCCCTTATACCAAAGTGGTTTCCTTAGACACGCGTGTCAAGCTTTCGTCCCTGTGCAATACGATGAAAAGTGTAAGAATGAGAAACATACAGGGAAATAACAAACAAATGAAATCAACTACAGAAGTCAGTCGGGCATTTGTGGTAACAGCAGCAATTGACCTTACCACGTGGGAGATTAAAGCTACCTGCGTGACATTCGAGTCCAAGAAAATCAACAATGTGGAATGGCTTACTTGGATAATTGTTGATTGAGCAAAACGAAGGGAATGAGAACAGTCCCTTATACCAATGTGGTTTCCATAGACACGTGTGTCAAGCTTTCGTCCCTGTGCAATACGATGAGAAGTGTTAGAATGAGAAACATTGAAGGAAATAACAAACAAATCAAATCAACAACAGAAGTCAGTCGTGCATTTGTGATTACAGCAGCAATTGACCTTACCACGTGGGAGATTATAGCTACCTGCGTGACATCCGAGTCCAAGAAAATCAACAATGTGGAATGGCTTACTTGGATAATTGATCATTATACAGAAAGAATGAAGTAAGAACAGTCCCTCATACCAATGTGGTTTCCATAGACACGTGTGTCAAGCTTTCGTCCCTGTGCATTACGATGAAAAGTGTTAGAATGAGAAACATTGAAGAAAATAACAAACGAATGAAATCAACAACAGAAGTCAGTCGTGCATTTGTGGTTACAGCAGCAATTGACCTTACCACGTGGGAGATTATAGCTACCAGCGTGACATCCGAGTCCAAGAAAATGAACAATGTGGAACGGCTTACTTGGATAATTGTTCATTAAACAAAAAGAAGGGAATAAGTACAGTCCCTTATACCAAAGTGGTTTCCTCAGACACGTGTGTCAAGCTTTCGTCCCTGTGCAATACGATGAAAAATGTTAGAATGAGAAACATAAGGGGAAATAACAAACAAATGAAATCAACAACAGATGTCAGTCGTGCATTTGTGGTTACAGCAGCAATTGACCTTACCACGTAAAAGATAATAGCTACCTGCGTGTCATCCGAGTCCAAGAAAATCAACAATGTGGAATGGCTCACTTGGATAATTGATCATTATACAGAAAGAAGGGAATAAGAACAGTCCCTTATACCAATGTGGTTTCCTTGACACGCGTGTCAAGCTTTCGTCCCTGTGCAATACGACGAAAAGTGTAAGAATGAGAAACATTGAAGAAAATAACAAACGAATGAAATCAACAACAGAAGTCAGTCGTGCATTTGTGGTTACAGCAGCAATTGACCTTACCACGTGGGAGATTATAGCTACCTGCGTGACATCCGAGTCCAAGAAAATTAACAATGTGGAATGGCTTATTTGGATAATTGTTCATTAAACAAAAAGAAGGGAATAAGAACAGTCCCTTATACCAAAGTGGTTTCCTTAGACACGCGTGTCAAGCTTTCGTCTCTGTGCAATACGATGAAAAGTGTTAGAATGAGAAACATTGAAGAAAATAACAAACGAATGAAATCAACAACAGAAGTCAGTCGTGCATTTGTGGTTACAGCAGCGATTGACCTTACCACGTGGGAGATTACAGCTACCTGCGTGACATCCGAGTCCAAGAAAATGAACAATGTGGAACGGCTTACTTGGATAATTGTTCATTAAACAAAAAGAAGGGAATAAGTACAGTCCCTTATACCAAAGTGGTTTCCTCAGACACGTGTGTCAAGCTTTCGTCCCTGTGCAATACGATGAAAAATGTTAGAATGAGAAACATAAGGGGAAATAACAAACAAATGAAATCAACAACAGATGTCAGTCGTGCATTTGTGGTTACAGCAGCAATTGACCTTACCACGTAAAAGATAATAGCTACCTGCGTGTCATCCGAGTCCAAGAAAATCAACAATGTGGAATGGCTTACTTGGATAATTGATCATTATACAGAAAGAAGGGAATAAGAACAGTCCCTTATACCAATGTGGTTTCCTTAGACACGCGTGTCAAGCTTTCGTCCCTGTGCAATACGATGAGAAGTGTTAGAATGAGAAACATTGAAGGAAATAACAAACAAATCAAATCAACAACAGAAGTCAGTCGTGCATTTGTGATTACAGCAGCAATTGACCTTACCACGTAAAAGATAATGGCTACCTGCGTGTCATCCGAGTCCAAGAAAATCAACAATGTGGAATGGCTCACTTGGATAATTGATCATTATACAGAAAGAAGGGAATAAGAAGAGTCCCTTATACCAATGTGGTTTCCTTAGACACGCGTGTCAAGCTTTCGTTCCTGTGCAATACGATGAAAAGTGTTAGAATGAGAAACATAGAAGGAAATAACAAACAAATGAAATCAACAACAGAAGTCAGTCGTGCATTTGTGGTTACAGCAGCAATTGACCTTACCACGTGGGAGATTATAGCTACCTGCGTGACATCCGAGTCCAAGAAAATCAACAATGTGGAATGGCTTACTTGGATAATTGTTCATTAAACAAAACGAAGGGAATAAGAACAGTCCCTTATACCAAAGTGGTTTCCTTAGACACGCGTGTCAAGCTTTCGTCCCTGTGCAATACGATGAAAAGTGTAAGAATGAGAAACATACAGGGAAATAACAAACAAATGAAATCAACTACAGAAGTCAGTCGTGCATTTGTGGTAACAGCAGCAATTGACCTTACCACGTGGGAGATTAAAGCTACCTGCGTGACATTCGAGTCCAAGAAAATCAACAATGTGGAATGGCTTACTTGGATAATTGTTGATTGAGCAAAACGAAGGGAATGAGAACAGTCCCTTATACCAATGTGGTTTCCATAGACACGTGTGTCAAGCTTTCGTCCCTGTGCAATACGATGAGAAGTGTTAGAATGAGAAACATTGAAGGAAATAACAAACAAATCAAATCAACAACAGAAGTCAGTCGTGCATTTGTGATTACAGCAGCAATTGACCTTACCACGTGGGAGATTATAGCTACCTGCGTGACATCCGAGTCCAAGAAAATCAACAATGTGGAATGGCTTACTTGGATAATTGATCATTATACAGAAAGAATGAAGTAAGAACAGTCCCTTATACCAATGTGGTTTCCATAGACACGTGTGTCAAGCTTTCGTCCCTGTGAATTACGATGAAAAGTGTTAGAATGAGAAACATTGAAGAAAATAACAAACGAATGAAATCAACAACAGAAGTCAGTCGTGCATTTGTGGTTACAGCAGCAATTGACCTCACCACGTTACAGATTATAGCTACCTGCGTGTCATCCGAGTCCAAGAAAATCAACAATGTGGAATGGCTTACTTGGATAATTGATCATCATACAGAAAGAAGGGAATAAGAACAGTCCCTTATACCGATGTGGTTTCCATAGACACGTGTGTCAAGCTTTCGTCCCTGTGCAATACGATGAAAAGTGTTAGAATGAGAAACATTGAAGGAAATAACAAACAAATGAAATCAACATTAGAAGTCAGTCGTGCATTTGTGGTTAAAGCAGCAATTGACCTTACCACGTGGGAGATTATAGCTACCTGCGTGACATCCGAGTCCAAGAAAATCAACAATGTGGAATGGCTTACTTGGATAATTGATCATTATACAGAAAGAATGAAGTAAGAACAGTTCCTTATACCAAAGTGGTTTCCTTAGACACGTGTGTCAAGCTTTCGTCCCTGTGCATTACGATGAAAAGTGTTAGAATGAGAAACATTGAAGAAAATAACAAACGAATGAAATCAACAACAGAAGTCAGTCGTGCATTTGTGGTTACAGCAGCAATTGACCTTACCACGTGGGAGATTATAGCTACCTGCGTGACATCCGAGTCCAAGAAAATCAACAATGTGGAATGGCTTATTTGGATAATTGTTCATTAAACAAAAAGAAGGGAATAAGAACAGTCCCTTATACCAAAGTGGTTTCCTTAGACACGCGTGTCAAGCTTTCGTCTCTGTGCAATACGATGAAAAGTGTAAGAATGAGAAACATTGAAGAGAATAACAAACGAATGAAATCAACAACAGAAGTCAGTCGTGCATTTGTGGTTACAGCAGCGATTGACCTTACCACGTGGGAGATTACAGCTACCTGCGTGATATCCGAGTCCAAGAAAATGAACAATGTGGAACGGCTTACTTGGATAATTGTTCATTAAACAAAAAGAAGGGAATAAGTACAGTCCCTTATACCAAAGTGGTTTCCTCAGACACGTGTGTCAAGCTTTCGTCCCTGTGCAATACGATGAGAAATGTTAGAATGAGAAACATAAGGGGAAATAACAAACAAATGAAATCAACAACAGAAGTCAGTCGTGCATTTGTGGTTACAGCAGCAATTGACCTTACCACGTAAAAGATAATAGCTACCTGCGTGTCATCCGAGTCCAAGAAAATCAAAAATGTGGAATGGCTCACTTGGATAATTGATCATTATACAGAAAGAAGGGAATAAGAACAGTCCCTTATACCAAAGTGGTTTCCTTAAACACGCGTGTCAAGCTTTCGTCTCTGTGCAATACGATGAAAAGTGTTAGAATGAGAAACATTGAAGAAAATAACAAACGAATGAAATCAACAACAGAAGTCAGTCGTGCATTTGTGGTTACAGCAGCAATTGACCTTACCACGTGGGAGATTAAAGCTACCTGCGTGACATTCGAGTCCAAGAATATCAACAATGTGGAATGGCTTACTTGGAGAATTGTTGATTGAACAAAACGAAGGGAATGAGAACAGTCCCTTATACCAAAGTGGTTTCCTTAGACACGCGTGTCAAGCTTTCGTCCCTGTGCAATACGATGAAAAGTGTAAGAATGAGAAACATAGAAGGAAATAACAAACAAATGAAATCAACAACAGAAGTCAGTCGTGCATTTGTGGTTACAGCAGCAATTGACCTTACCACGTAAAAGATAATAGCTACCTGCGTGTCATCCGAGTCCAAGAAAATCAACAATGTGGAATGGCTTACTTGGATAATTGATCATTATACAGAAAGAAGGGAATAAGAACAGTCCCTTATACCAATGTGGTTTCCATAGACACGTGTTTCAAGCTTTCGTCCCTGTGCAATACGATGAGAAGTGTTAGAATGAGAAACATTGAAGGAAATAACAAACAAATCAAATCAACAGTCGTGCATTTGTGATTACAGCAGCAATTGACCTTACCACGTGGGAGATTATAGCTACCTGCGTGACATCCGAGTCCAAGAAAATCAACAATGTGGAATGGCTCACTTGGATAATTGATCATTATACAGAAAGAATGAAGTAAGAACAGTCCCTTATACCAATGTGGTTTCCATAGACACGTGTGTCAAGCTTTCGTCCGTGTGCATTACGATGAAAAGTGTTAGAATGAGAAACATTGAAGAAAATAACAAACGAATGAAATCAACAACAGAAGTCAGTCGTGCATTTGTGGTTACAGCAGCAATTGACCTTACCACGTGGGAGATTATAGCTACCTGCGTGACATCCGAGTCCAAGAAAATCAACAATGTGGAACGGCTTACTTGGATAATTGTTCATTAAACAAAAAGAATTGAATAAGAACAGTCCCTTATACCAAAGTCGTATCCTTAGACAGGTGTGTCAAGCTTTCGTCCCTGTGCAATACGATGAAAAGTGTTAGAATGAGAAACATTGAAGAAAATAACAAACGAATGAAATCAACAACAGAAGTCAGTCGTGCATTTGTGGTTACAGCAGCAATTGACCTTACCACGTAAAAGATAATAGCTACCTGCGTGTCATCCGAGTCCAAGAAAATCTACAATGTGGAATGGCTCACTTGGATAATTGATCATTATACAGAAAGAAGGGAATAAGAACAGTCCCTTATACCAAAGTGGTTTCCTTAGACACGCGTGTCAAGCTTTCGTCTCTGTGCAATACGATGAAAAGTGTTAGAATGAGAAACATTGAAGAAAATAACAAACGAATGAAATCAACAACAGAAGTCAGTCGTGCATTTGTGGTTACAGCAGCAATTGACCTTACCACGTGGGAGATAAGAGCTACCTGCGTGACATTCGAGTCCAAGAAAATCAACAATGTGGAAGGGCTTACTTGGAGAATTGTTGATTGAACAAAACGAAGGGAATGAGAACAGTCCCTTATACCAAAGTGGTTTCCTTAGACACGCGTGTCAAGCTTTCGTCCCTGTGCAATACGATGAAAAGTGTAAGAATGAGAAACATAGAAGGAAATAACAAACAAATGAAATCAACAACAGAAGTCAGTCGTGCATTTGTGGTTACAGCAGCAATTGACCTTACCACGTAAAAGATAATAGCTACCTGCGTGTCATCCGAGTCCAAGAAAATCAACAATGTGGAATGGCTTACTTGGATAATTGATCATTATACAGAAAGAAGGGAATAAGAACAGTCCCTTATACCGATGTGGTTTCCATAGACACGTGTGTCAAGCTTTCGTCCCTGTGCAATACGATGAAAAGTGTTAGAATGAGAAACATTGAAGGAAATAACAAACAAATGAAATCAACATTAGAAGTCAGTCGTGCATTTGTGGTTAAAGCAGCAATTGACCTTACCACGTGGGAGATTATAGCTACCTGCGTGACATCCGAGTCCAAGAAAATCAACAATGTGGAATGGCTTATTTGGATAATTGATCATTATACAGAAAGAATGAAGTAAGAACAGTTCCTTATACCAAAGTGGTTTCCTTAGACACGTGTGTCAAGCTTTCGTCCCTGTGCAATACGATGAAAAGTGTTAGAATGAGAAACATTGAAGAAAATAACAAACGAATAAAATCAACAACAGAAGTCAGTCGTGCATTTGTGGTTACAGCAGCAATTGACCTTACCACGTGGGAGATTATAGCTACCTGCGTGACATCCGAGTCCAAGAAAATCAACAATGTGGAATGGCTTATTTGGATAATTGTTCATTAAACAAAAAGAAGGGAATAAGAACAGTCCCTTATACCAAAGTGGTTTCCTTAGACACGCGTGTCAAGCTTTCGTCTCTGTGCAATACGATGAAAAGTGTAAGAATGAGAAACATTGAAGAAAATAACAAACGAATGAAATCAACAACAGAAGTCAGTCGTGCATTTGTGGTTACAGCAGCAATTGACCTTACCACGTGGGAGATTATAGCTACCTGCGTGACATCCGAGTCCAAGAAAATCAACAATGTGGAATGGCTTACTTGGATAATTGTTCATTAAACAAAAAGAAGGGAATAAGTAGAGTCCCTTATACCAAAGTGGTTTCCTCAGACACGCGTGTCAAGCTTTCGTCCCTGTGCAATACGATGAAAAATGTTAGAATGAGAAACATAAGGGGAAATAACAAACAAATGAAATCAACAACAGATGTCAGTCGTGCATTTGTGGTTACAGCAGCAATTGACCTTACCACGTAAAAGATAATAGCTACCTGCGTGTCATCCGAGTCCAAGAAAATCAACAATGTGGAATGGCTCACTTGGATAATTGATCATTATACAGAAAGAAGGGAATAAGAACAGTCCCTTATACCAATGTGGTTTCCTTAGACACGCGTGTCAAGCTTTCGTCCCTGTGCAATACGACGAAAAGTGTAAGAATGAGAAACATTGAAGGAAATAACAAACAAATGAAATCAACATTAGAAGTCAGTCGTGCATTTGTGGTTACAGCAGCAATTGACCTTACCACGTGGGAGATTATAGCTACCTGCGTGACATCCGAGTCCAAGAAAATCAACAATGTGGAATGGCTTACTTGGATAATTGATCATTATACAGAAAGAATGAAGTAAGAACAGTCCCTTATACGAATGTGGTTTCCATAGACACGTGTGTCAAGCTTTCGTCCCTGTGCAATACGATGAAAAGTGTTAGAATGAGAAACATTGAAGAAAATAACAAACGAATGAAATCAACAACAGAAGTCAGTCGTGCATTTGTGGTTACAGCAGCAATTGACCTTACCACGTGGGAGATTATAGCTACCTGCGTGACATCCGAGTCCAAGAAAATCAACAATGTGGAATGGCTTACTTGGATAATTGATCATTATACAGAAAGAATGAAGTAAGAACAGTCCCTTATACCAATGTGGTTTCCATAGACACGTGTGTCAAGCTTTCGTCCCTGTGAATTACGATGAAAAGTGTTAGAATGAGAAACATTGAAGAAAATAACAAACGAATGAAATCAACAACAGAAGTCAGTCGTGCATTTGTGGTTACAGCAGCAATTGACCTCACCACGTTACAGATTATAGCTACCTGCGTGTCATCCGAGTCCAAGAAAATCAACAATGTGGAATGGCTTACTTGGATAATTGATCATCATACAGAAAGAAGGGAATAAGAACAGTCCCTTATACCGATGTGGTTTCCATAGACACGTGTGTCAAGCTTTCGTCCCTGTGCAATACGATGAAAAGTGTTAGAATGAGAAACATTGAAGGAAATAACAAACAAATGAAATCAACATTAGAAGTCAGTCGTGCATTTGTGGTTAAAGCAGCAATTGACCTTACCACGTGGGAGATTATAGCTACCTGCGTGACATCCGAGTCCAAGAAAATCAACAATGTGGAATGGCTTACTTGGATAATTGATCATTATACAGAAAGAATGAAGTAAGAACAGTTCCTTATACCAAAGTGGTTTCCTTAGACACGTGTGTCAAGCTTTCGTCCCTGTGCAATACGATGAAAAGTGTTAGAATGAGAAACATTGAAGAAAATAACAAACGAATGAAATCAACAACAGAAGTCAGTCGTGCATTTGTGGTTACAGCAGCAATTGACCTTACCACGTGGGAGATTATAGCTACCTGCGTGACATCCGAGTCCAAGAAAATCAACAATGTGGAATGGCTTATTTGGATAATTGTTCATTAAACAAAAAGAAGGGAATAAGAACAGTCCCTTATACCAAAGTGGTTTCCTTAGACACGCGTGTCAAGCTTTCGTCTCTGTGCAATACGATGAAAAGTGTAAGAATGAGAAACATTGAAGAGAATAACAAACGAATGAAATCAACAACAGAAGTCAGTCGTGCATTTGTGGTTACAGCAGCGATTGACCTTACCACGTGGGAGATTACAGCTACCTGCGTGATATCCGAGTCCAAGAAAATGAACAATGTGGAACGGCTTACTTGGATAATTGTTCATTAAACAAAAAGAAGGGAATAAGTACAGTCCCTTATACCAAAGTGGTTTCCTCAGACACGTGTGTCAAGCTTTCGTCCCTGTGCAATACGATGAGAAATGTTAGAATGAGAAACATAAGGGGAAATAACAAACAAATGAAATCAACAACAGAAGTCAGTCGTGCATTTGTGGTTACAGCAGCAATTGACCTTACCACGTAAAAGATAATAGCTACCTGCGTGTCATCCGAGTCCAAGAAAATCAAAAATGTGGAATGGCTCACTTGGATAATTGATCATTATACAGAAAGAAGGGAATAAGAACAGTCCCTTATACCAAAGTGGTTTCCTTAAACACGCGTGTCAAGCTTTCGTCTCTGTGCAATACGATGAAAAGTGTTAGAATGAGAAACATTGAAGAAAATAACAAACGAATGAAATCAACAACAGAAGTCAGTCGTGCATTTGTGGTTACAGCAGCAATTGACCTTACCACGTGGGAGATTAAAGCTACCTGCGTGACATTCGAGTCCAAGAATATCAACAATGTGGAATGGCTTACTTGGAGAATTGTTGATTGAACAAAACGAAGGGAATGAGAACAGTCCCTTATACCAAAGTGGTTTCCTTAGACACGCGTGTCAAGCTTTCGTCCCTGTGCAATACGATGAAAAGTGTAAGAATGAGAAACATAGAAGGAAATAACAAACAAATGAAATCAACAACAGAAGTCAGTCGTGCATTTGTGGTTACAGCAGCAATTGACCTTACCACGTAAAAGATAATAGCTACCTGCGTGTCATCCGAGTCCAAGAAAATCAACAATGTGGAATGGCTTACTTGGATAATTGATCATTATACAGAAAGAAGGGAATAAGAACAGTCCCTTATACCAATGTGGTTTCCATAGACACGTGTTTCAAGCTTTCGTCCCTGTGCAATACGATGAGAAGTGTTAGAATGAGAAACATTGAAGGAAATAACAAACAAATCAAATCAACAACAGAAGTCAGTCGTGCATTTGTGATTACAGCAGCAATTGACCTTACCACGTGGGAGATTATAGCTACCTGCGTGACATCCGAGTCCAAGAAAATCAACAATGTGGAATGGCTCACTTGGATAATTGATCATTATACAGAAAGAATGAAGTAAGAACAGTCCCTTATACCAATGTGGTTTCCATAGACACGTGTGTCAAGCTTTCGTCCGTGTGCATTACGATGAAAAGTGTTAGAATGAGAAACATTGAAGAAAATAACAAACGAATGAAATCAACAACAGAAGTCAGTCGTGCATTTGTGGTTACAGCAGCAATTGACCTTACCACGTGGGAGATTATAGCTACCTGCGTGACATCCGAGTCCAAGAAAATCAACAATGTGGAACGGCTTACTTGGATAATTGTTCATTAAACAAAAAGAATTGAATAAGAACAGTCCCTTATAACAAAGTCGTATCCTTAGACAGGTGTGTCAAGCTTTCGTCCCTGTGCAATACGATGAAAAGTGTTAGAATGAGAAACATTGAAGAAAATAACAAACGAATGAAATCAACAACAGAAGTCAGTCGTGCATTTGTGGTTACAGCAGCAATTGACCTTACCACGTAAAAGATAATAGCTACCTGCGTGTCATCCGAGTCCAAGAAAATCTACAATGTGGAATGGCTCACTTGGATAATTGATCATTATACAGAAAGAAGGGAATAAGAACAGTCCCTTATACCAAAGTGGTTTCCTTAGACACGCGTGTCAAGCTTTCGTCTCTGTGCAATACGATGAAAAGTGTTAGAATGAGAAACATTGAAGAAAATAACAAACGAATGAAATCAACAACAGAAGTCAGTCGTGCATTTGTGGTTACAGCAGCAATTGACCTTACCACGTGGGAGATAATAGCTACCTGCGTGACATTCGAGTCCAAGAAAATCAACAATGTGGAATGGCTTACTTGGAGAATTGTTGATTGAACAAAACGAAGGGAATAAGAACAGTCCCTTATACCAAAGTGGTTTCCTTAGACACGCGTGTCAAGCTTTCGTCCCTGTGCAATACGATGAAAAGTGTAAGAATGAGAAACATAGAAGGAAATAACAAACAAATGAAATCAACAACAGAAGTCAGTCGTGCATTTGTGGTTACAGCAGCAATTGACCTTACCACGTAAAAGATAATAGCTACCTGCGTGTCATCCGAGTCCAAGAAAATCAACAATGTGGAATGGCTTACTTGGATAATTGATCATTATACAGAAAGAAGGGAATAAGAACAGTCCCTTATACCGATGTGGTTTCCATAGACACGTGTGTCAAGCTTTCGTCCCTGTGCAATACGATGAAAAGTGTTAGAATGAGAAACATTGAAGGAAATAACAAACAAATGAAATCAACATTAGAAGTCAGTCGTGCATTTGTGGTTAAAGCAGCAATTGACCTTACCACGTGGGAGATTATAGCTACCTGCGTGACATCCGAGTCCAAGAAAATCAACAATGTGGAATGGCTTATTTGGATAATTGATCATTATACAGAAAGAATGAAGTAAGAACAGTTCCTTATACCAAAGTGGTTTCCTTAGACACGTGTGTCAAGCTTTCGTCCCTGTGCAATACGATGAAAAGTGTTAGAATGAGAAACATTGAAGAAAATAACAAACGAATAAAATCAACAACAGAAGTCAGTCGTGCATTTGTGGTTACAGCAGCAATTGACCTTACCACGTGGGAGATTATAGCTACCTGCGTGACATCCGAGTCCAAGAAAATCAACAATGTGGAATGGCTTATTTGGATAATTGTTCATTAAACAAAAAGAAGGGAATAAGAACAGTCCCTTATACCAAAGTGGTTTCCTTAGACACGCGTGTCAAGCTTTCGTCTCTGTGCAATACGATGAAAAGTGTAAGAATGAGAAACATTGAAGAAAATAACAAACGAATGAAATCAACAACAGAAGTCAGTCGTGCATTTGTGGTTACAGCAGCAATTGACCTTACCACGTGGGAGATTATAGCTACCTGCGTGACATCCGAGTCCAAGAAAATCAACAATGTGGAATGGCCTACTTGGATAATTGTTCATTAAACAAAAAGAAGGGAATAAGTAGAGTCCCTTATACCAAAGTGGTTTCCTCAGACACGTGTGTCAAGCTTTCGTCCCTGTGCAATACGATGAAAAATGTTAGAATGAGAAACATAAGGGGAAATAACAAACAAATGAAATCAACAACAGATGTCAGTCGTGCATTTGTGGTTACAGCAGCAATTGACCTTACCACGTAAAAGATAATAGCTACCTGCGTGTCATCCGAGTCCAAGAAAATCAACAATGTGGAATGGCTCACTTGGATAATTGATCATTATACAGAAAGAAGGGAATAAGAACAGTCCCTTATACCAATGTGGTTTCCTTAGACACGCGTGTCAAGCTTTCGTCCCTGTGCAATACGACGAAAAGTGTAAGAATGAGAAACATTGAAGGAAATAACAAACAAATGAAATCAACATTAGAAGTCAGTCGTGCATTTGTGGTTACAGCAGCAATTGACCTTACCACGTGGGAGATTATAGCTACCTGCGTGACATCCGAGTCCAAGAAAATCAACAATGTGGAATGGCTTACTTGGATAATTGATCATTATACAGAAAGAATGAAGTAAGAACAGTCCCTTATACGAATGTGGTTTCCATAGACACGTGTGTCAAGCTTTCGTCCCTGTGCAATACGATGAAAAGTGTTAGAATGAGAAACATTGAAGAAAATAACAAACGAATGAAATCAACAACAGAAGTCAGTCGTGCATTTGTGGTTACAGCAGCAATTGACCTTACCACGTGGGAGATTATAGCTACCTGCGTGACATCCGAGTCCAAGAAAATCAACAATGTGGAACGGCTTACTTGGATAATTGTTTATTAAACAAAAAGAATTGAATAAGAACAGTCCCTTATACCAAAGTGGTCTCCTTAGACACGCGTGTCAAGCTTTCGTCCCTGTGCAATACGATGAAAAGTGTTAGAATGAGAAACATAGAAGGAAATAACAAACAAATGAAATCAACAACAGAAGTCAGTCGTGCATTTGTGGTTACAGCAGCAATTGACCTTACCACGTGGGAGATTATAGCTACCTGCGTGACATCCGAGTCCAAGATAATCAACAATGTGGAATGGCTTACTTGGATAATTGTTCATTAAACAAAAAGAAGGGAATAAGAACAGTCCCTTATACCAAAGTGGTTTCCTTAGACACCTGTGTCAAGCTTTCGTTCCTGTGCAATACGATGGAAAGTGTTAGAATGAGAAACATAGAAGGAAATAACAAACAAATGAAATCAACAACAGAAGTCAGTCGTGCATTTGTGGTTACAGCAGCAATTGACCTTACCACGTGGGAGTTTATAGCTACCTGCGTGACATCCGAGTCCAAGAAAATCAACAATGTGGAATGGCTTACTTGGATAATTGTTCATTAAAAAAAACGAAGGGAACAAGAACAGTCCCTTATACCAAAGTGGTTTCCTTAGACACGCGTGTCAAGCTTTCGTCCCTGTGCAATACGATGAAAAGTGTTAGAATGAGAAACATAGAAGGAAATAACAAACAAATGAAATCAACAACAGAAGTCAGTCGTGCATTTGTGGTTACAGCAGCAATTGACCTTACCACGTGGGAGATTATAGCTACCTGCGTGACATCCGAGTCCAAGATAATCAACAATGTGGAATGGCTTACTTGGATAATTGTTCATTAAACAAAAAAAAGGGAATAAGAACAGTCCCTTATACCAAAGTGGTTTCCTTAGACACCTGTGTCAAGCTTTCGTTCCTGTGCAATACGATGAAAAGTGTTAGAATGAGAAACATAGAAGGAAATAACAAACAAATGAAATCAACAACAGAAGTCAGTCGTGCATTTGTGGTTACAGCAGCAATTGACCTTACCACGTGGGAGATTATAGCTACCTGCGTGACATCCGAGTCCAAGAAAATCAACAATGTGGAATGGCTTACTTGGATAATTGTTCATTAAACAAAAAGAAGGGAATAAGAACAGTCCCTCATACCAAAGTGGTTTCCTTAGACACCTGTGTCAAGCTTTCGTTCCTGTGCAACTCAGTTGCGAGAGAGTGTGACATTCACTTTGATTCGTTGGCGTGTATTGTCGATAAATATGTAACGGGGTTAGATTGAATGTATATGATTGTATTTTTTTTTATATTTTTGGTATACGGTTATCTTCTTGCTCTTGAGATATTATATTGGTTATCAGTGTTGATTTTTGATGTGTCATGTATTGAAGCTAATTTAGATTATTGTGAATCGATATTGTCGGTTCATTTCTGTATTTTTTATGTTTTTTTTCATCTCATTTTGCACTGTAGCTTGGTTTTTTTATTACTTGGTTAATTATTTTCTGTAATTGGGTGTTTACCTGTTGAAAATAAAGATCTTATTATTATTATTATTATTATATAATACGATGAAAAGTGTTAGAATGAGAAACATAGAAGGAAATAACAAACAAATGAAATCAACAACAGAAGTCAGTCGTGCATTTGTGGTTACAGCAGCAATTGACCTTACCACGTGGGAGATTATAGCTACCTGCGTGACATCCGAGTCCAAGAAAATCAACAATGTGGAATGGCTTACTTGGATAATTGTTCATTAAACAAAACGAAGGGAATAAGAACAGTCCCTTATACCAAAGTGGTTTCTTTAGACACGCGTGTCAAGCTTTCGTCCCTGTGCAATACGATGAAAAGTGTTAGAATGAGAAACATTGAAGGAAATAACAAACAAATGAAATCAACATTAGAAGTCAGTCGTGCATTTGTGGTTACAGCAGCAATTGACCTTACCACGTGGGAGATTATAGCTACCTGCGTGACATCCGAGTCCAAGATAATCAACAATGTGGAATGGCTTACTTGGATAATTGTTCATTAAACAAAAAGAAGGGGATAAGAACAGTCTCTTATACCAAAGTGGTTTCCTTAGACACCTGTTTCAAGCTTTCGTTCCTGTGCAATACGATGAAAAGTGTTAGAATGAGAAACATAGAAGGAAATAACAAACAAATGAAATCAAAACAGAAGTCAGTCGTGCATTGGTGGTTACAGCAGCAATTGACCTTACCACGTGGGAGATTATAGCTACCTGCGTGACATCCAAGTCCAAGAAAATCAACAATGTGGAATGGCTTACTTGGATAATTGTTCATTAAACAAAAAGAAGGGAATAAGAACAGTCCCTCATACCAAAGTGGTTTCCTTAGACACCTGTGTCAAGCTTTCGTTCCTGTGCAATACGATGAAAAGTGTTAGAATGAGAAACATAGAAGGAAATAACAAACAAATGAAATCAACAACAGAAGTCAGTCGTGCATTTGTGGTTACAGCAGCAATTGACCTTACCACGTGGGAGATTATAGCTACCTGCGTGACATCCGAGTCCAAGAAAATCAACAATGTGGAATGGCTTACTAGGATAATTGTTCATTAAACAAAACGAAGGGAATAAGAACAGTCCCTTATACCAAAGTGGTTTCCTTAGACACGCGTGTCAAGCTTTCGTCCCTGTGCAATAAGATGAAAAGTGTTAGAATGAGAAACATTGAAGGAAATAACAAACAAATGAAATCAACATTAGAAGTCAGTCGTGCATTTGTGGTTACAGCAGCAATTGACCTTACCACGTGAGAGATTATAGCTACCTGCGTGACATCCGAGTCCAAGATAATCAACAATGTGGAATGGCTTACTCGGATAATTGTTCATTAAACAAAAAGAAGGGAATAAGAACAGTCCCTTATACCAAAGTGGTTTCCTTAGACACCTGTGTCAAGCTTTCGTTCCTGTGCAATACGATGTAAAGTGTTAGAATGAGAATCATTGAAGAAAATAACAAACGAATGAAATCAACAACAGAAGTCAGTCGTGCATTCGTGGTTACAGCAGCAATTGACCTTACCACGTGGGAGATTACAGCTACCTGCGTGACATCCGAGCCCAAGAAAATCAACAATGTGGAACGGCTTACTTGGATAATTGTTCATTAAACAAAAAGAAGGGAATAAGAACAGTCCCTTATACCAAAGTGGTTTCCTTAGACACGCGTGTCAAGCTTTCGTCCCTGTGCAATACGATGAAAAGTGTTAGAATGAGAAACAGAGAAGGAAATAACGAACAAATGAAATCAACAACAGAAGTCAGTCGTGCATTTGTGGTTACAGCAGCAATTGACCTCACCACGTGGGAGATTATAGCTACCTGCGTGACATCCGAGTCCAAGATAATCAACAATGTGGAATGGCCTACTCGGATAATTGTTCATTAAACAAAAAGAAGGGAATAAGAACAGTCCCTTATACCAAAGTGGTGTCCTTAGACACCTGTGTCAAGCTTTCGTTCCTGTGCAATACGATGTAAAGTGTTAGAATGAGAATCATTGAAGAAAATAACAAACGAATGAAATCAACAACAGAAGTCAGTCGTGCATTCGTGGTTACAGCAGCAATTGACCTTACCACGTGGGAGATTACAGCTACCTGCGTGACATCCGAGCCCAAGAAAATCAACAATGTGGAACGGCTTACTTGGATAATTGTTCATTAAACAAAAAGAAGGGAATAAGAACAGTCCCTTATACCAAAGTGGTTTCCTTAGACACGCGTGTCAAGCTTTCGTCCCTGTGCAATACGATGAAAAGTGTTAGAATGAGAAACAGAGAAGGAAATAACGAACAAATGAAATCAACAACAGAAGTCAGTCGTGCATTTGTGGTTACAGCAGCAATTGACCTCACCACGTGGGAGATTATAGCTACCTGCGTGACATCCGAGTCCAAGATAATCAACAATGTGGAATGGCCTACTTGGATAATTGTTGATTAAACAAAAAAAAGAGAATAAGAACAGTCCCTTATACCAAAGTGGTTTCCTTAGACACGTGTATCAAGCTTTCGTCTTTGTGCAATACGATGAAAAGTGTTAGAATGAGAAACAGAGAAGGAAATAACGAACAAATGAAATCAACAACAGAAGTCAGTCGTGCATTTGTGGTTACAGCAGCAATTGACCTTACCACGTGGGAGATTATAGCTACCTGCGTGACATTCGAGTCCAAGAAAATCAACAATGTGGAATGGCTTACTTGGATAATTGTTGATTGAACAAAAAGAAGGGAATAAGAACAGTCCCTCATACCAAAGTGGTTTCCTTAGACACGTGTGTCAAGCTTTCGTCCCTGTGCAATACGATGAGAAGTGTTAGAATGAGAAACATTGAAGGAAATAACAAACAAATGAAATCAACATTAGAAGTCAGTCGTGCATTTGTGGTTACAGCAGCAATTGACCTTACCACGTGGGAGATTATAGCTACCTGCGTGACATCCGAGTCCAAGATAATCAACAATGTGGAATGGCTTACTTGGATAATTGTTCATTAAACAAAAAGAAGGGGATAAGAACAGTCTCTTATACCAAAGTGGTTTCCTTAGACACCTGTTTCAAGCTTTCGTTCCTGTGCAATACGATGAAAAGTGTTAGAATGAGAAACATAGAAGGAAATAACAAACAAATGAAATCAAAACAGAAGTCAGTCGTGCATTGGTGGTTACAGCAGCAATTGACCTTACCACGTGGGAGATTATAGCTACCTGCGTGACATCCAAGTCCAAGAAAATCAACAATGTGGAATGGCTTACTTGGATAATTGTTCATTAAACAAAAAGAAGGGAATAAGAACAGTCCCTCATACCAAAGTGGTTTCCTTAGACACCTGTGTCAAGCTTTCGTTCCTGTGCAATACGATGAAAAGTGTTAGAATGAGAAACATAGAAGGAAATAACAAACAAATGAAATCAACAACAGAAGTCAGTCGTGCATTTGTGGTTACAGCAGCAATTGACCTTACCACGTGGGAGATTATAGCTACCTGCGTGACATCCGAGTCCAAGAAAATCAACAATGTGGAATGGCTTACTTGGATAATTGTTCATTAAACAAAACGAAGGGAATAAGAACAGTCCCTTATACCAAAGTGGTTTCCTTAGACACGCGTGTCAAGCTTTCGTCCCTGTGCAATAAGATGAAAAGTGTTAGAATGAGAAACATTGAAGGAAATAACAAACAAATGAAATCAACATTAGAAGTCAGTCGTGCATTTGTGGTTACAGCAGCAATTGACCTTACCACGTGAGAGATTATAGCTACCTGCGTGACATCCGAGTCCAAGATAATCAACAATGTGGAATGGCTTACTCGGATAATTGTTCATTAAACAAAAAGAAGGGAATAAGAACAGTCCCTTATACCAAAGTGGTGTCCTTAGACACCTGTGTCAAGCTTTCGTTCCTGTGCAATACGATGTAAAGTGTTAGAATGAGAATCATTGAAGAAAATAACAAACGAATGAAATCAACAACAGAAGTCAGTCGTGCATTCGTGGTTACAGCAGCAATTGACCTTACCACGTGGGAGATTACAGCTACCTGCGTGACATCCGAGCCCAAGAAAATCAACAATGTGGAACGGCTTACTTGGATAATTGTTCATTAAACAAAAAGAAGGGAATAAGAACAGTCCCTTATACCAAAGTGGTTTCCTTAGACACGCGTGTCAAGCTTTCGTCCCTGTGCAATACGATGAAAAGTGTTAGAATGAGAAACAGAGAAGGAAATAACGAACAAATGAAATCAACAACAGAAGTCAGTCGTGCATTTGTGGTTACAGCAGCAATTGACCTCACCACGTGGGAGATTATAGCTACCTGCGTGACATCCGAGTCCAAGATAATCAACAATGTGGAATGGCCTACTTGGATAATTGTTGATTAAACAAAAAAAAGAGAATAAGAACAGTCCCTTATACCAAAGTGGTTTCCTTAGACACGTGTATCAAGCTTTCGTCTTTGTGCAATACGATGAAAAGTGTTAGAATGAGAAACAGAGAAGGAAATAACGAACAAATGAAATCAACAACAGAAGTCAGTCGTGCATTTGTGGTTACAGCAGCAATTGACCTTACCACGTGGGAGATTATAGCTACCTGCGTGACATCCGAGTCCAAGAAAATCAACAATGTGGAATGGCTTACTTGGATAATTGTTGATTGAACAAAAAGAAGGGAATAAGAACAGTCCCTCATACCAAAGTGGTTTCCTTAGACACGTGTGTCAAGCTTTCGTTCCTGTGCAATACGATGAGAAGTGTTAGAATGAGAAACATTGAAGGAAATAACAAACAAATGAAATCAACATTAGAAGTCAGTCGTGCATTTGTGGTTACAGCAGCAATTGACCTTACCACGTGGGAGATTATAGCTACCTGCGTGACATCCGAGTCCAAGAAAATCAACAATGTGGAATGGCCTACTTGGATAATTGTTGATTAAACAAAAAAAAATAAGAACAGTCCCTTATACCAAAGTGGTTTCCTTAGACACGTGTGTCAAGCTTTCGTCCCTGTGCAATACGATGAAAAGTGTTAGAATGAGAAACATAGAAGGAAATAACAAACAAATGAAATCAACAACAGAAGTCAGTCGTGCATTTGTGGTTACAGCAGCAATTGACCTTACCACGTGGGAGCTTATAGCTACCTGCGTGACATCCGAGTCCAAGAAAATCAACAATGTGGAATGGCTTACTTGGATAATTGTTGATTGAACAAAAAGAAGGGAATAAGAAAAGTCCCTCATACCAAAGTGGTTTTCTTAGACACGTGTGTCAAGCTTTCGTCCCTGTGCAATACGATGAAAAGTGTTATAATGAGAAACATTGAAGGAAATAACAAACAAATGAAATCAACAACAGAAGTCAGTCGTGCATTTGTGATTTCAGCAGCAATTGACCTTACCACGTGGGAGATTATAGCTACCTGCGTGACATCCGAGTCCAAGAAAATCAACAATGTGGAATGACTTACTTGGATAATTGATCATTATACAGAAAGAATGAAGTAAGAACAGTCCATTATACGAATGTGGTTTCCATAGACACGTGTGTCAAGCTTTCGTCCCTGTGCAATACGATGAAAAGTGTAAGAATGAGAAACATAGAAGGAAAAAACAAACAAATGAAATCAACAACAGAAGTCAGTCGTGCATTTGTGGTTACAGCAGCAATTGACCTTACCACGTGGGAGATTCTAGCTACCTTCGTGACATCCGAGTCCAAGAAAATCAACAATGTGGAATGGCTTACTTGGATAATTGTTCATTAAACAAAAAGAAGGGAATAAGAACAGTCCCTCATACCAAAGTGGTTTCCTTAGACACGCGTGTCAAGCTTTCGTCCCTGTGCAATACGATGGGAAGTGTTAGAATGAGAAACATTGAAGGAAATAACAAACAAATGAAATCAACAACAGAAGTCAGCCGTCCAATTGTGGTTACAGCAGCAATTGACCTTACCACATTGGAGATTATAGCTAGCTGCGTGACATCCTAGTCCAAGAAAATCAACAATGTGGAATGACTTACTTGGATAATTGATCATTTTACAGAAAGAAGGGAATAAGAACAGTCCCTTATACCAATGTGGTTTCCATAGACACGTGTGTCAAGCTTTCGTCCCTGTGCAATACGATGAGAAGTGTTAGAATGAGAAACATTGAAAGAAATAACAAACAAATGAAATCAACAACAGAAGTCAGCCGTCCAATTGTGGTTACAGCAGCAATTGACCTTACCACATTGGAGATTATAGCTAGCTGCGTGACATCCTAGTCCAAGAAAATCAACAATGTAGAATGGCTTACTTGGATAATTGTTGATTAAACAAAAAGAAGGGAATAAGAACAGTCCCTCATAGATACAATTGAATTGTAATTATTCATTTCATAGTAGAAACTGGTATTCGTCCAAAGAAACATGAATAGAATTGGGATTTTATAAATAAAAAAATATAAAAATTGAATATAAGATTCTAACATATGAATTTAGCAATAAAGAGTTCTATAATAACAATATAAGATTCCACATTCGAAATTTAATGCCGTCTTTTCAATCGATTGCAGAGTTTATTCATTTGAAACCTTGCTTTCATATTTCATATGCATTGTCATTTCTAGACATTACTTTATTTCATTGGTCAATTATTGTTTGATTCTGAATTGCGAAACGACGAATTTTTCTATTCTTTTAAATCTGAGGTCTAAAAATGTAAAAGAATTGAATAGACTTGACCAATCCTTATTCAGAAGCAAATTCTAGAGGTTTTAGGCATTTACATTAGTGAATGGTGGAACATCCAAAATGTTACCAAATCGAGGCCTATGCCATTGAATAGTTGGTATCCCAGACAATCGAAACTACTAGCGTACACCAGATGTAAATTACAAGCACAGACCTTTAACTGTAGTAAGAGAGAAATTCAATATATTCTGAGTTCACATGTCTAATATCCAGGATAATAAAATTTAAAGAAATCCAATCTGACCTTGAACAGAACTTTTTTTTGAGTGATTATTCAACTAAGTTTTGATTTTCAAGTGAATTAGAGGACCAATAGAAAAAAGAAATTTTATAGTAGTCAGAGACGAGAATTCTCCAAAAAAATTGTTCTGACCCAGGAAAAGGAATAATAGGTTATAAAACGGAAATTAATGAGTGTTTTGTTTTGGGTCATTATAGATATAGGTTAATTCAGAGTTCATGACTGGTATATTTGTGATTTTTGTGAAACAAAAAAAAATTACATGATTCGAGTGCATGAAGTACGATCTTCCAAAATATCCTCATTTATCTAGGTTACAGAAGTAGGAGAACGTAGCGCCGCTGAACACAGGGGGAAATTATAAAGTTTGGTCAAGTTTTTTTTTATTACATTGAGCGAAATTCACCTGATTTCAAGAGCAAAGAAAAAGGAATAAAGAGTCCAAAGTCCTGAAATAGCTAATACTGTTTATGGTTGATTGGAATTTTCACGAAGACGATCTTTTTTTCCTTCTGAGATAGTAGTTCTTGCAAAAATTTAATTTAAGTTTTAGGAAAAGAAATCTCTTCAAAAAAAAACAAACAAAATTTTACATTTATACAAAGTTCGTTTATTAAAATATAATATTTATTTTTTATATACATATACATATATATATAACATTGTAAAGTCAATTTATCATATTCTCCCGAAATACAATACATGGCATTACTCATGAAACAACAGAAAAATATTACAATGTTCAGCATCCTTAAATCTAATCTGTACAAATTAACAACTATGTCAATGAATCTTTACACTTCACACCGTATCACTCCTTCGATAAAATAATAAATAAGGAACTCTATCTCCTTGACGTTTAAGAACATCTTCTTCCGTAACTCTGTTTATTTTAGAGTCATCAAACCTCAACTATGTATTATACCCCGAATGGAAAGTATCTGCTATATAATGCCCATGGCTGGCCTCCTTTCCTACATGGTATACTACAGATATTAATTTATATTGTCTCTCCGCTGAAGTATTCGTCCTTCCAGATAATATTTTAGAATCAATCTGCAGATTGATGGGAAATTCTATAGTCTTCATTATTTTAGTGCAGCCATTCATTCTGTATTCGAAGCATTTCAAATGTAATACTAAAACTACAGGCAACTTCTCTATCATCACTTGCTGCCATGCTTCAACCGTTTCTTTCGTTTTCGATGATGTCAGACCCTTTAGTTTGTTCTTGGTTGTAAGGCCTTCTAAAGCTTCAGCTATGTTATTTGCTTTCTTAATATTTAATGGCAATGTTAGGAATGGTTCAATATTTTCTGGAATTTCGTCTCCGGTTTTATGGATTCTTGAACAGAGAAGTCCTCCGAATATATCACTAATCGGTGTCTTGTCCATTTGTATTTCTCTTGTTACATTCCCTTCGTTCCTAGGACCAATAACTTTCCAATCATCCACATCTATTTTCACTTCTTTTTTAGCTGCTTGAATATTTTCGTCATGGCTAATCAATTTCATTATTCCCATCATTTCATCATTGAGTCCATTCAACAGAAGGCCCAAGATTTCTTCGGCGTCTTCTTGTCGGCCTTCAACAAGGAAAGAATCGCTACGTGTTCCGTTTAGCATCGTATAAAACGATGAGGCCTCAATCGAATTGCCATTGTCTATATTGACGAAAGTTTGCTTCTTGTTTTTCTTTTTTGAACGTGACTTGCGTCTTCCATTGGGCAGATTATCGAAGTTATTCATAAATTTACACCTGGAATAGTTGAATAATGAAAATACATATATAAAATTGTTATTCAATCAAAGTTGCAAATTATATTTATTTATACTTACATATTTTCACTCATTGTTATTGATTTCAGTGCATTATTGTGAGTGAAGTTCTCTGATAGCCATTTGAGGAGATTACAAAGTGGTGGGCAAGCAAGTGAGGCTTGTAATATTGAGTTTATATAACGAAAGTTACTTTTGTTTCGTAAACCCCTGGGTTTAAAACTGGTTTGGGTCCCATCAAGTTTATAGTTCTTGAGAAATTCTGAAAATTTAAAAATATTACTAACCATGATAGAAACTTGAATTTTCACTGATATCTGTAGGTGAAAACCAAAGCATTCCACTTTTCATCGAGTAAAATGGGTTCAACTAAGTAAAATAATTATCTACTGTAGATGTAAGCAAATTGTTAGTTGAAAGTTAGATAAATATATAAAAAAAGATATGGTTTTGAACTCACCTCCTAACATATGAGTGGCTGAATCTATTTTTTTGACTACTTTTGTATGTTTTAAAGATGTTACATGTGAATCATTAATTTTATTGTCTATTTTCTCATTCGATATTGTTTTAACATCTTTATCAAATAGACTAGCCCATGATTTTTTCCATACATTTACTGTGGGCTCCTCAATTTTAGATTCATTTTTATTCGAGATGCTACTTTCAATTTTTTCAATTGTCCTATTGGAAATTGTATCATTTTTGATTATCTCTGTATTATCTGTTGCATTAATTTCAACTGTTTTTACAGCTGAACTAGGGGGAGTTGAAGGTTTCGAATGTTTTCCTGTCATCTCATTCTGTATAAAAGGTTTTGTTATTGATAATCCATTGTAATTGATTACAGATTTTCTACACTCATTTTCTGAAAAAGTTGATATTAGTTGATTCATTATTATATTACATATTCATATTGACCATGAATAATTCTTTCAAGATCTCTATACTTACTTGCAGAAAATTTTTGTTTAACTCTACAGGGTAATTTGTATTCACTAGAATTGGTAAATAATATGTTATTAATAATACCTCTTCTTCTTCTAACTGAGTTAACTCCAAGAAATGTAGATTCTGAAAAAAAAAATAACAATATAATAGTGGAAATCATTTTGGAAATTATAATATTTCTGTATATAGTATATCCAAAGTCATTCGTGAGTGGAATTCGAATAATCATGAACTGCCAATCCCAACTCTGCTCACCGATTTTCCGTAGTCCCCATAGGTTAGGAGAAATTTGAAGTCGAAATTTTTGGAAAAAACCGTAAAAATTCAATCTCTCTATAAAAATCGTTATATCTCCTAAACTACTCGTCGCAGACCCCTCATATAAAAACTTTCGTGATCTACGTGAACAAATCAATAGAAAAAGAGGTATATTATCACCAAGAAGGAACTTTTAATTTTTTACAATTTTTTAAGGTCCGGGGTAAGGAAAATTCGAGAAAATTCGAGAAAATTCTTCGGCTCAAATATTGTCATTCGTGAGTAGAATTCGAATAATCATGAACTGCCAATACCAACTCTGCTCACCGATTTTCCGTAGTCCCCATAGTTAAGGAGAAATTTGAAGTCGAAATTTTTGGAAAAAACCGTAAAAATTCAATCTCTCTATAAAAATCGTTATATCTCCTAAACTATTCGTCGCAGACCCCTCATATAAAAACTTTCGTGATCTACGTGAACAGATCAATAGAAAAAGAGGTATATTATCACCAAGAAGGAACTTTTAATTTTTTACAATTTTTTAAGGTCCGGGGTAAGGAAAATTCGAGAAAATTCAATCTCTCTACAAAAATCGTTATATCTCCTAAACTATTCGTCGCAGACCCCTCAAATAAAAACTTTCGTGATCTTCGTGAACTACATGAACAGATCAATAGAAAAAGAGGTATATTATCACCAAGAAGGAACTTTTAATTTTTTACAATTTTTTAAGGTCCGGGGTAAGGAAAATTCGAGAAAATTCAATCTCTCTACAAAAATCGTTATATCTCCTAAACTTTTCGTCGCAGACCCCTCAAATAAAAACTTTCGTGATCTACGTGAACAGATCAATAGAAAAAGAGGTATTTTATTACCAAGAAAGATCTTTTAATTTTTTACAATTTTTCAAGGTCCTGGGTAAGGAAAATTCGAGAAAACACAATCTCTCTATAAAAATCGTTATATCTCCTAAACTATTCGTCGCAGACTCCTCAAATAAAAACTTTCGTGATCTACGTGACCAGATCAATAGAAAAAAAGGTATATAATTACCAAGAAGGAACTTTTAATTTTTTACAATTTTTTAAGGTCCGGGGTAAGGAAAATTCGAGAAAATTCAATCTCTCTATAAAAATCGTTATATCTCCTAAACTATTAGTCGCAGACTCCTCAAATAAAAACTTTCGTGATCTACATGACCAGATCAATAGAAAAAGAGGTATATTATTACCAAGAAGGAACTTTCAATTTTTTACAATTTTTCAAGGTCCGGGGTAAGAAAAATTCGAGAAAATTCGAGAAAATTTTTCGACTCATATATTGTCAGGCGAGAGTGGGATTCGAATAACCATGAACTGCCAATACCAACTCTGCTTACCGATTTTCCGTAGTCCCCATAGTTTAGGAGAAATTTGAATTCGAAATTTTTGGAAAAAACCGTGAAAATTCAATCTCTCTACAAAAATCGTTATATCTCCTAAACTATTCGTCGCAAACCCCTCAAATAAAAACTTTCGTGATCTACGTGACCAGATCAATAGAAAAAAAAGGTATATTATTACCAAGAAGGAACTTTTAATTTTTTACAATTTTTTAAGGTCCGGGGTAAGGAAAATTCGAGAAAATTCGAGAAAATTTAATCTCTCTACAAAAATCGTTATATCTCCTAAACTATTCGTCGCAGACCCCTCATATAAAAACTTTCGTGATCTACGTGAACAGATCAATAGAAAAAGAGGTATATTATCACCAAGAAGGAACTTTTAATTTTTTACAATTTTTTAAGGTCCGGGGTAAGGAAAATTCGAGAAAATTCAATCTCTCTATAAAAATCGTTATATCTCCTAAACTATTCGTCGCAGACTCCTCAAATAAAAACTTTCGTGATCTACGTGACCAGATCAATAGAAAAAGAGGTATATAATTACCAAGAAGGAACTTTTAATTTTTTACAATTTGTTAAGGTCCGGGGTAAGGAAAATTCGAGAAAATTCAATCTCTCTATAAAAATCGTTATATCTCCTAAACTATTCGTCGCAGACTCCTCAAATAAAAACTTTCGTGATCTACGTGACCAGATCAATAGAAAAAGAGGTATATTATTACCAAGAAGGATAACGATTTTTATAGAGAGATTGAATTTTTAAGGTTTTTTCCAAAAATTTCGACTTCAAATTTCTCCTAAACTATGGGGACTACGGAAAATCGGTGAGCAGAGTTGGTATTGGCAGTTCATGGTTATTCGAATCCCACTCTCGCCTGACAATATTTGAGTCGAAAAATTTTCTCGAATTTTCTTTACCCCGGACCTTAAAAAATTGTAAAAAATTAAATGTTCCTTCTTGGTAATAATATACCTCTTTTTCTATTGATCTGGTCACGTAGATACCGAAAGTTTCTATTTGAGGGGTTTGCGACGAATAGTTTAGGAGATATAACGATTTTTGTAGAGAGATTGAAGTTTTACGGTTTTTTCCAAAAATTTCGAATTCAAATTTCTCCTAAACTATGGGGACTACGGAAAATCGGTAAGCAGAGTTGGTATTGGCAGTTCATGGTTATTCGAATCCCACTCTCGCCTGACAATATTTGAGTCGAAAAATTTTCTCGAATTTTCTCGAATTTTCCTCACCCCGGACCTTAAAAAATTGTAAAAAATTAAAAGTTCCGTCTTGGTAATAATATACCTCTTTTCTATTGATCTGGTCATGTAGTTCACGAAAGTTTTTATTTGAGGAGTCTGCGACGAATAGTTTAGGAGATATAACGATTTTTATAGAGAGATTGAATTTTCTCGAATTTTCCTTACCCCGGACCTTGAAAAATTGTAAAAAATTAAAAGATTTTTCTTGGTAATAAAATACCTCTTTTTCTATTGATCTGTTCACGAAGATCACGAAAGTTTTTATTTGAGGGGTCTGCGACGAATAGTTTAGGAGATATAACGATTTTTGTAGAGAGATTGAATTTTCTCGAATTTTCCTTACCCCGGACCTTAAAAAATTGTAAAAAATTAAAAGTTCCTTCTTGGTGATAATACACCTCTTTTTCTATTGATTTGTTCACGTAGATCACGAAAGTTTTTATATGAGGGGTCTGCGACGAGTAGTTTAGGAGATATAACGATTTTTATAGATAGATTGAATTTTTACGGTTTTTTCCAAAAATTTCGACTTCAAATTTCTCCTAACCTATGGGGACTACGGAAAATCGGTGAGCAGAGTTGGGATTGGCAGTTCATGATTATTCGAATTCCACTCACGAATGACTTTGGATATACTATATACAGAAATATTATAATTTCCAAAATGATTTCCACTATTATATTGTTATTTTTTTTTTCAGAATCTACATTTCTTGGAGTTAACTCAGTTAGAAGAAGAAGAGGTATTATTAATAACATATTATTTACCAATTCTAGTGAATACAAATTACCCTGTAGAGTTAAACAAAAATTTTCTGCAAGTAAGTATAGAGATCTTGAAAGAATTATTCATGGTCAATATGAATATGTAATATAATAATGAATCAACTAATATCAACTTTTTCAGAAAATGAGTGTAGAAAATCTGTAATCAATTACAATGGATTATCAATAACAAAACCTTTTATACAGAATGAGATGACAGGAAAACATTCGAAACCTTCAACTCCCCCTAGTTCAGCTGTAAAAACAGTTGAAATTAATGCAACAGATAATACAGAGATAATCAAAAATGATACAATTTCCAATAGGACAATTGAAAAAATTGAAAGTAGCATCTCGAATAAAAATGAATCTAAAATTGAGGAGCCCACAGTAAATGTATGGAAAAAATCATGGGCTAGTCTATTTGATAAAGATGTTAAAACAATATCGAATGAGAAAATAGACAATAAAATTAATGATTCACATGTAACATCTTTAAAACATACAAAAGTAGTCAAAAAAATAGATTCAGCCACTCATATGTTAGGAGGTGAGTTCAAAACCATATCTTTTTTTATATATTTATCTAACTTTCAACTAACAATTTGCTTACATCTACAGTAGATAATTATTTTACTTAGTTGAACCCATTTTACTCGATGAAAAGTGGAATGCTCTGGTTTTCACCTACAGATATCAGTGAAAATTCAAGTTTCTATCATGGTTAGTAATATTTTTAAATTTTCAGAATTTCTCAAGAACTATAAACTTGATGGGACCCAAACCAGTTTTAAACCCAGGGGTTTACGAAACAAAAGTAACTTTCGTTATATAAACTCAATATTACAAGCCTCACTTGCTTGCCCACCACTTTGTAATCTCCTCAAATGGCTATCAGAGAACTTCACTCACAATAATGCACTGAAATCAATAACAATGAGTGAAAATATGTAAGTATAAATAAATATAATTTGCAACTTTGATTGAATAACAATTTTATATATGTATTTTCATTATTCAACTATTCCAGGTGTAAATTTATGAATAACTTCGATAATCTGCCCAATGGAAGACGCAAGTCACGTTCAAAAAAGAAAAACAAGAAGCAAACTTTCGTCAATATAGACAATGGCAATTCGTTTGAGGCCTCATCGTTTTATACGATGCTAAACGGAACACGTAGCGATTCTTTCCTTGTTGAAGGCCGACAAGAAGACGCCGAAGAAATCTTGGGCCTTCTGTTGAATGGACTCAATGATGAAATGATGGGAATAATGAAATTGATTAGCCATGACGAAAATATTCAAGCAGCTAAAAAAGAAGTGAAAATAGATGTGGATGATTGGAAAGTTATTGGTCCTAGGAACGAAGGGAATGTAACAAGAGAAATACAAATGGACAAGACACCGATTAGTGATATATTCGGAGGACTTCTCTGTTCAAGAATCCATAAAACCGGAGACGAAATTCCAGAAAATATTGAACCATTCCTAACATTGCCATTAAATATTAAGAAAGCAAATAACATAGCTGAAGCTTTAGAAGGCCTTACAACCAAGAACAAACTAAAGGGTCTGACATCATCGAAAACGAAAGAAACGGTTGAAGCATGGCAGCAAGTGATGATAGAGAAGTTGCCTGTAGTTTTAGTATTACATTTGAAATGCTTCGAATACAGAATGAATGGCTGCACTAAAATAATGAAGACTATAGAATTTCCCATCAATCTGCAGATTGATTCTAAAATATTATCTGGAAGGACGAATACTTCAGCGGAGAGACAATATAAATTAATATCTGTAGTATACCATGTAGGAAAGGAGGCCAGCCATGGGCATTATATAGCAGATACTTTCCATTCGGGGTATAATACATAGTTGAGGTTTGATGACTCTAAAATAAACAGAGTTACGGAAGAAGATGTTCTTAAACGTCAAGGAGATAGAGTTCCTTATTTATTATTTTATCGAAGGAGTGATACGGTGTGAAGTGTAAAGATTCATTGACATAGTTGTTAATTTGTACAGATTAGATTTAAGGATGCTGAACATTGTAATATTTTTCTGTTGACTTTACAATGTTATATATATATGTATATGTATATAAAAAATAAATATTATATTTTAATAAACGAACTTTGTATAAATGTAAAATTTTGTTTGTTTTTTTTTGAAGAGATTTCTTTTCCTAAAACTTAAATTAAATTTTTGCAAGAACTACTATCTCAGAAGGAAAAAAAGATCGTCTTCGTGAAAATTCCAATCAACCATAAACAGTATTAGCTATTTCAGGACTTTGGACTCTTTATTCCTTTTTCTTTGCTCTTGAAATCAGGTGAATTTCGCTCAATGTAATAAAAAAAAACTTGACCAAACTTTATAATTTCCCCCTGTGTTCAGCGGCGCTACGTTCTCCTACTTCTGTAACCTAGATAAATGAGGATATTTTGGAAGATCGTACTTCATGCACTCGAATCATGTAATTTTTTTTTGTTTCACAAAAATCACAAATATACCAGTCATGAACTCTGAATTAACCTATATCTATAATGACCCAAAACAAAACACTCATTAATTTCCGTTTTATAACCTATTATTCCTTTTCCTGGGTCAGAACAATTTTTTTGGAGAATTCTCGTCTCTGACTACTATAAAATTTCTTTTTTCTATTGGTCCTCTAATTCACTTGAAAATCAAAACTTAGTTGAATAATTACTCAAAAAAAAGTTCTGTCCAAGGTCAGATTGGATTTCTTTAAATTTTATTATCCTGGATATTAGACATGTGAACTCAGAATATATTGAATTTCTCTCTTACTACAGTTAAAGGTCTGTGCTTGTAATTTACATCTGGTGTACGCTAGTAGTTTCGATTGTCTGGGATACCAACTATTCAATGGCATAGGCCTCGATTTGGTAACATTTTGGATGTTCCACCATTCACTAATGTAAATGCCTAAAACCTCTAGAATTTGCTTCTGAATAAGGATTGGTCAAGTCTATTCAATTCTTTTACATTTTTAGACCTCAGATTTAAAAGAATAGAAAAATTCGTCGTTTCGCAATTCAGAATCAAACAATAATTGACCAATGAAATAGAGTAATGTCTAGAAATGACAATGCATATGAAATATGAAAGCAAGGTTTCAAATGAATAAACTCTGCAATCGATTGAAAAGACGGCATTAAATTTCGAATGTGGAATCTTATATTGTTATTATAGAACTCTTTATTGCTAAATTCATATGTTAGAATCTTATATTCAATTTTTATATTTTTTTATTTATAAAATCCCAATTCTATTCATGTTTCTTTGGACGAATACCAGTTTCTACTATGAAATGAATAATTACAATTCAATTGTATCTATGAGGGACTGTTCTTATTCCCTTCTTTTTGTTTAATCAACAATTATCCAAGTAAGCCATTCTACATTGTTGATTTTCTTGGACTAGGATGTCACGCAGCTAGCTATAATCTCCAATGTGGTAAGGTCAATTGCTGCTGTAACCACAATTGGACGGCTGACTTCTGTTGTTGATTTCATTTGTTTGTTATTTCTTTCAATGTTTCTCATTCTAACACTTCTCATCGTATTGCACAGGGACGAAAGCTTGACACACGTGTCTATGGAAACCACATTGGTATAAGGGACTGTTCTTATTCCCTTCTTTCTGTAAAATGATCAATTATCCAAGTAAGTCATTCCACATTGTTGATTTTCTTGGACTAGGATGTCACGCAGCTAGCTATAATCTCCAATGTGGTAAGGTCAATTGCTGCTGTAACCACAATTGGACGGCTGACTTCTGTTGTTGATTTCATTTGTTTGTTATTTCCTTCAATGTTTCTCATTCTAACACTTCCCATCGTATTGCACAGGGACGAAAGCTTGACACGCGTGTCTAAGGAAACCACTTTGGTATAAGGGACTGTTCTTATTCCCTTCTTTTTGTTTAATGAACAATTATCCAAGTAAGCCATTCCACATTGTTGATTTTCTTGGACTCGGATGTCACGAAGGTAGCTAGAATCTCCCACGTGGTAAGGTCAATTGCTGCTGTAACCACAAATGCACGACTGACTTCTGTTGTTGATTTCATTTGTTTGTTTTTTCCTTCTATGTTTCTCATTCTTACACTTTTCATCGTATTGCACAGGGACGAAAGCTTGACACACGTGTCTATGGAAACCACATTCGTATAAGGGACTGTTCTTACTTCATTCTTTCTGTATAATGATCAATTATCCAAGTAAGTCATTCCACATTGTTGATTTTCTTGGACTCGGATGTCACGCAGGTAGCTATAATCTCCCACGTGGTAAGGTCAATTGCTGCTGAAATCACAAATGCACGACTGACTTCTGTTGTTGATTTCATTTGTTTGTTATTTCCTTCAATGTTTCTCATTATAACACTTTTCATCGTATTGCACAGGGACGAAAGCTTGACACACGTGTCTAAGAAAACCACTTTGGTATGAGGGACTTTTCTTATTCCCTTCTTTTTGTTCAATCAACAATTATCCAAGTAAGCCATTCCACATTGTTGATTTTCTTGGACTCGGATGTCACGCAGGTAGCTATAAGCTCCCACGTGGTAAGGTCAATTGCTGCTGTAACCACAAATGCACGACTGACTTCTGTTGTTGATTTCATTTGTTTGTTATTTCCTTCTATGTTTCTCATTCTAACACTTTTCATCGTATTGCACAGGGACGAAAGCTTGACACACGTGTCTAAGGAAACCACTTTGGTATAAGGGACTGTTCTTATTTTTTTTTGTTTAATCAACAATTATCCAAGTAGGCCATTCCACATTGTTGATTTTCTTGGACTCGGATGTCACGCAGGTAGCTATAATCTCCCACGTGGTAAGGTCAATTGCTGCTGTAACCACAAATGCACGACTGACTGCTGTTGTTGATTTCATTTGTTTGTTATTTCCTTCTCTGTTTCTCATTCTAACACTTTTCATCGTATTGCACAGGGACGAAAGCTTGATACACGTGTCTAAGGAAACCACTTTGGTATAAGGGACTGTTCTTATTCTCTTTTTTTTGTTTAATGAACAATTATCCGAGTAAGCCATTCCACATTGTTGATTATCTTGGACTCGGATGTCACGCAGGTAGCTATAATCTCCCACGTGGTAAGGTCAATTGCTGCTGTAGCCACAAATGCACGACTGACTTCTAATGTTGATTTCATTTGTTTGTTATTTCCTTCAATGTTTCTCATTCTAACACTTTTCATCTTATTGCACAGGGACGAAAGCTTGACACGCGTGTCTAAGGAAACCACTTTGGTATAAGGGACTGTTCTTATTCCCTTCGTTTTGTTTAATGAACAATTATCCAAGTAAGCCATTCCACATTGTTGATTTTCTTGGACTCGGATGTCACGCAGGTAGCTATAATCTCCCACGTGGTAAGGTCAATTGCTGCTGTAACCACAAATGCACGACTGACTTCTGTTGTTGATTTCATTTGTTTGTTATTTCCTTCTATGTTTCTCATTCTAACACTTTTCATCGTATTGCACAGGAACGAAAGCTTGACACAGGTGTCTAAGGAAACCACTTTGGTATGAGGGACTGTTCTTATTCCCTTCTTTTTGTTTAATGAACAATTATCCAAGTAAGCCATTCCACATTGTTGATTTTCTTGGACTTGGATGTCACGCAGGTAGCTATAATCTCCCACGTGGTAAGGTCAATTGCTGCTGTAACCACCAATGCACGACTGACTTCTGTTTTGATTTCATTTGTTTGTTATTTCCTTCTATGTTTCTCATTCTAACACTTTTCATCGTATTGCACAGGAACGAAAGCTTGAAACAGGTGTCTAAGGAAACCACTTTGGTATAAGAGACTGTTCTTATCCCCTTCTTTTTGTTTAATGAACAATTATCCAAGTAAGCCATTCCACATTGTTGATTATCTTGGACTCGGATGTCACGCAGGTAGCTATAATCTCCCACGTGGTAAGGTCAATTGCTGCTGTAACCACAAATGCACGACTGACTTCTAATGTTGATTTCATTTGTTTGTTATTTCCTTCAATGTTTCTCATTCTAACACTTTTCATCGTATTGCACAGGGACGAAAGCTTGACACGCGTGTCTAAAGAAACCACTTTGGTATAAGGGACTGTTCTTATTCCCTTCGTTTTGTTTAATGAACAATTATCCAAGTAAGCCATTCCACATTGTTGATTTTCTTGGACTCGGATGTCACGCAGGTAGCTATAATCTCCCACGTGGTAAGGTCAATTGCTGCTGTAACCACAAATGCACGACTGACTTCTGTTGTTGATTTCATTTGTTTGTTATTTCCTTCTATGTTTCTCATTCTAACACTTTTCATCGTATTGCACAGGAACGAAAGCTTGACACAGGTGTCTAAGGAAACCACTTTGGTATGAGGGACTGTTCTTATTCCCTTCTTTTTGTTTAATGAACAATTATCCAAGTAAGCCATTCCACATTGTTGATTTTCTTGGACTCGGATGTCACGCAGGTAGCTATAATCTCCCACGTGGTAAGGTCAATTGCTGCTGTAACCACAAATGCACGACTGACTTCTGTTGTTGATTTCATTTGTTTGTTATTTCCTTCTATGTTTCTCATTCTAACACTTTTCATCGTATTGCACAGGAACGAAAGCTTGACACAGGTGTCTAAGGAAACCACTTTGGTATAAGGGACTGTTCTTATTCCCTTCTTTTTGTTTAATGAACAATTATCCAAGTAAGCCATTCCACATTGTTGATTATCTTGGACTCGGATGTCACGCAGGTAGCTATAATCTCCCACGTGGTAAGGTCAATTGCTGCTGTAACCACAAATGCACGACTGACTTCTGTTGTTGATTTCATTTGTTTGTTATTTCCTTCTATGTTTCTCATTCTAACACTTTTCATCGTATTGCACAGGGACGAAAGCTTGACACGCGTGTCTGAGGAAACCACTTTGGTATAAGGGACTGTTCTTGTTCCCTTCGTTTTTTTTAATGAACAATTATCCAAGTAAGCCATTCCACATTGTTGATTTTCTTGGACTCGGATGTCACGCAGGTAGCTATAATCTCCCACGTGGTAAGGTCAATTGCTGCTGTAACCACAAATGCACGACTGACTTCTGTTGTTGATTTCATTTGTTTGTTATTTCCTTCTATGTTTCTCATTCTAACACTTTTCATCGTATTGCACAGGGACGAAAGCTTGACACGCGTGTCTAAGGAGACCACTTTGGTATAAGGGACTGTTCTTATTCAATTCTTTTTGTTTAATAAACAATTATCCAAGTAAGCCGTTCCACATTGTTGATTTTCTTGGACTCGGATGTCACGCAGGTAGCTATAATCTCCCACGTGGTAAGGTCAATTGCTGCTGTAACCACAAATGCACGACTGACTTCTGTTGTTGATTTCATTCGTTTGTTATTTTCTTCAATGTTTCTCATTCTAACACTTTTCATCGTATTGCACAGGGACGAAAGCTTGACACACGTGTCTATGGAAACCACATTCGTATAAGGGACTGTTCTTACTTCATTCTTTCTGTATAATGATCAATTATCCAAGTAAGCCATTCCACATTGTTGATTTTCTTGGACTCGGATGTCACGCAGGTAGCTATAATCTCCCACGTGGTAAGGTCAATTGCTGCTGTAACCACAAATGCACGACTGACTTCTGTTGTTGATTTCATTTGTTTGTTATTTCCTTCAATGTTTCTCATTCTTACACTTTTCGTCGTATTGCACAGGGACGAAAGCTTGACACGCGTGTCTAAGGAAACCACATTGGTATAAGGGACTGTTCTTATTCCCTTCTTTCTGTATAATGATCAATTATCCAAGTGAGCCATTCCACATTGTTGATTTTCTTGGACTCGGATGACACGCAGGTAGCTATTATCTTTTACGTGGTAAGGTCAATTGCTGCTGTAACCACAAATGCACGACTGACATCTGTTGTTGATTTCATTTGTTTGTTATTTCCCCTTATGTTTCTCATTCTAACATTTTTCATCGTATTGCACAGGGACGAAAGCTTGACACACGTGTCTGAGGAAACCACTTTGGTATAAGGGACTGTACTTATTCCCTTCTTTTTGTTTAATGAACAATTATCCAAGTAGGCCATTCCACATTGTTGATTTTCTTGGACTCGGATGTCACGCAGGTAGCTATAATCTCCCACGTGGTAAGGTCAATTGCTGCTGTAACCACAAATGCACGACTGACTTCTAATGTTGATTTCATTTCTTTGTTATTTCCTTCAATGTTTCTCATTCTTACACTTTTCATCGTATTGCACAGGGACGAAAGCTTGACACACGTGTCTATGGAAACCACATCGGTATAAGGGACTGTTCTTATTCCCTTCTTTCTGTATAATGATCAATTATCCAAGTAAGCCATTCCACATTGTTGATTTTCTTGGACTCGGATGACACGCAGGTAGCTATTATCTTTTACGTGGTAAGGTCAATTGCTGCTGTAACCACAAATGCACGACTGACTTCTGTTGTTGATTTCATTTGTTTGTTATTTCCTTCTATGTTTCTCATTCTTACACTTTTCATCGTATTGCACAGGGACGAAAGCTTGACACGCGTGTCTAAGGAAACCACTTTGGTATAAGGGACTGTTCTCATTCCCTTCGTTTTGTTCAATCAACAATTCTCCAAGTAAGCCATTCCACATTGTTGATTTTCTTGGACTCGAATGTCACGCAGGTAGCTCTAATCTCCCACGTGGTAAGGTCAATTGCTGCTGTAACCACAAATGCACGACTGACTTCTGTTGTTGATTTCATTCGTTTGTTATTTTCTTCAATGTTTCTCATTCTAACACTTTTCATCGTATTGCACAGAGACGAAAGCTTGACACGCATGTCTAAGGAAACCACTTTGGTATAAGGGACTGTTCTTATTCCCTTCTTTCTGTATAATGATCAATTATCCAAGTGAGCCATTCCACATTGTAGATTTTCTTGGACTCGGATGACACGCAGGTAGCTATTATCTTTTACGTGGTAAGGTCAATTGCTGCTGTAACCACAAATGCACGACTGACTTCTGTTGTTGATTTCATTCGTTTGTTATTTTCTTCAATGTTTCTCATTCTAACACTTTTCATCGTATTGCACAGGGACGAAAGCTTGACACACGTGTCTAAGGATACGACTTTGGTATAAGGGACTGTTCTTATTCAATTCTTTTTGTTTAATGAACAATTATCCAAGTAAGCCGTTCCACATTGTTGATTTTCTTGGACTCGGATGTCACGCAGGTAGCTATAATCTCCCACGTGGTAAGGTCAATTGCTGCTGTAACCACAAATGCACGACTGACTTCTGTTGTTGATTTCATTCGTTTGTTATTTTCTTCAATGTTTCTCATTCTAACACTTTTCATCGTAATGCACACGGACGAAAGCTTGACACACGTGTCTATGGAAACCACATTGGTATAAGGGACTGTTCTTACTTCATTCTTTCTGTATAATGATCAATTATCCAAGTGAGCCATTCCACATTGTTGATTTTCTTGGACTCGGATGTCACGCAGGTAGCTATAATCTCCCACGTGGTAAGGTCAATTGCTGCTGTAATCACAAATGCACGACTGACTTCTGTTGTTGATTTGATTTGTTTGTTATTTCCTTCAATGTTTCTCATTCTAACACTTCTCATCGTATTGCACAGGGACGAAAGCTTGAAACACGTGTCTATGGAAACCACATTGGTATAAGGGACTGTTCTTATTCCCTTCTTTCTGTATAATGATCAATTATCCAAGTAAGCCATTCCACATTGTTGATTTTCTTGGACTCGGATGACACGCAGGTAGCTATTATCTTTTACGTGGTAAGGTCAATTGCTGCTGTAACCACAAATGCACGACTGACTTCTGTTGTTGATTTCATTTGTTTGTTATTTCCTTCTATGATTCTCATTCTTACACTTTTCATCGTATTGCACAGGGACGAAAGCTTGACACGCGTGTCTAAGGAAACCACTTTGGTATAAGGGACTGTTCTCATTCCCTTCGTTTTGTTCAATCAACAATTCTCCAAGTAAGCCATTCCACATTGTTGATTTTCTTGGACTCGAATGTCACGCAGGTAGCTTTAATCTCCCACGTGGTAAGGTCAATTGCTGCTGTAACCACAAATGCACGACTGACTTCTGTTGTTGATTTCATTCGTTTGTTATTTTCTTCAATGTTTCTCATTCTAACACTTTTCATCGTATTGCACAGAGACGAAAACTTGACACGCGTGTTTAAGGAAACCACTTTGGTATAAGGGACTGTTCTTATTCCCTTCTTTCTGTATAATGATCAATTATCCAAGTGAGCCATTCCACATTGTTGATTTTCTTGGACTCGGATGACACGCAGGTAGCTATTATCATTTACGTGGTAAGGTCAATTGCTGCTGTAACCACAAATGCACGACTGACTTCTGTTGTTGATTTCATTTGTTTGTTATTTCCCCTTATGTTTCTCATTCTAACATTTCTCATCGTATTGCACAGGGACGAAAGCTTGACACACGTGTCTGAGGAAACCACTTTGGTATAAGGGACTGTACTTATTCCCTTCTTTTTGTTTAATGAACAATTATCCAAGTAAGCCGTTCCACATTGTTCATTTTCTTGGACTCGGATATCACGCAGGTAGCTGTAATCTCCCACGTGGTAAGGTCAATCGCTGCTGTAACCACAAATGCACGACTGACTTCTGTTGTTGATTTCATTCGTTTGTTATTCTCTTCAATGTTTCTCATTCTTACACTTTTCATCGTATTGCACAGAGACGAAAGCTTGACACGCGTGTCTAAGGAAACCACTTTGGTATAAGGGACTGTTCTCATTCCCTTCTTTTTGTTTAATGAACAATTATCCAAATAAGCCATTCCACATTGTTGATTTTCTTGGACTCGGATGTCACGCAGGTAGCTATAATCTCCCACGTGGTAAGGTCAATTGCTGCTGTAACCACAAATGCACGACTGACTTCTGTTGTTGATTTCATTCGTTTGTTATTTTCTTCAATGTTTCTCATTCTAACACTTTTCATCGTATTGCACAGGGACGAAAGCTTGACACACGTGTCTAAGGAAACCACTTTGGTATAAGGAACTGTTCTTACTTCATTCTTTCTGTATAATGATCAATTATCCAAGTAAGCCATTCCACATTGTTGATTTTCTTGGACTCGGATGTCACGCAGGTAGCTATAATCTCCCACGTGGTAAGGTCAATTGCTGCTTTAACCACAAATGCACGACTGACTTCTAATGTTGATTTCATTTGTTTGTTATTTCCTTCAATGTTTCTCATTCTAACACTTTTCATCGTATTGCACAGGGACGAAAGCTTGACACACGTGTCTATGGAAACCACATCGGTATAAGGGACTGTTCTTATTCCCTTCTTTCTGTATGATGATCAATTATCCAAGTAAGCCATTCCACATTGTTGATTTTCTTGGACTCGGATGACACGCAGGTAGCTATAATCTGTAACGTGGTGAGGTCAATTGCTGCTGTAACCACAAATGCACGACTGACTTCTGTTGTTGATTTCATTTGTTTGTTATTTCCTTCAATGTTTCTCATTCTAACACTTTTCATCGTATTGCACAGGGACGAAAGCTTGACACACGTGTCTAAGGATACGACTTTGGTATAAGGGACTGTTCTTATTCAATTCTTTTTGTTTAATGAACAATTATCCAAGTAAGCCGTTCCACATTGTTGATTTTCTTGGACACGGATGTCACGCAGGTAGCTATAATCTCCCACGTGGTAAGGTCAATTGCTGCTGTAACCACAAATGCACGACTGACTTCTGTTGTTGATTTCATTCGTTTGTTATTTTCTTCAATGTTTCTCATTCTAACACTTTTCATCGTAATTCACAGGGACGAAAGCTTGACACACGTGTCTATGGAAACCACATTGGTATAAGGGACTGTTCTTACTTCATTCTTTCTGTATAATGATCAATTATCCAAGTAAGCCATTCCACATTGTTGATTTTCTTGGACTCGGATGTCACGCAGGTAGCTATAATCTCCCACGTGGTAAGGTCAATTGCTGCTGTAATCACAAATGCACGACTGACTTCTGTTGTTGATTTGATTTGTTTGTTATTTCCTTCAATGTTTCTCATTCTAACACTTCTCATCGTATTGCACAGGGACGAAAGCTTGACACACGTGTCTATGGAAACCACATTGGTATAAGGGACTGTTCTCATTCCCTTCGTTTTGCTCAATCAACAATTATCCAAGTAAGCCATTCCACATTGTTGATTTTCTTGGACTCGAATGTCACGCAGGTAGCTTTAATCTCCCACGTGGTAAGGTCAATTGCTGCTGTTACCACAAATGCACGACTGACTTCTGTAGTTGATTTCATTTGTTTGTTATTTCCCTGTATGTTTCTCATTCTTACACTTTTCATCGTATTGCACAGGGACGAAAGCTTGACACGCGTGTCTAAGGAAACCACTTTGGTATAAGGGACTGTTCTTATTCCCTTCTTTCTGTATAATGATCAATTATCCAAGTGAGCCATTCCACATTGTTGATTTTCTTGGACTCGGATGTCACGCAGGTAGCTATAATCTCCCACGTGGTAAGGTCAATTGCTGCTGTAACCACAAATGCACGACTGACTTCTGTTGTTGATTTCATTTGTTTGTTATTTCCTTCTATGTTTCTCATTCTAACACTTTTCATCGTATTGCACAGGAACGAAAGCTTGACACGCGTGTCTAAGGAAACCACTTTGGTATAAGGGACTGTTCTTATTCCCTTCGTTTTGTTTAATGAACAATTATCCAAGTAAGCCATTCCACATTGTTGATTTTCTTGGACTCGGATGTCACGCAGGTAGCTATAATCTCCCACGTGGTAAGGTCAATTGCTGCTGTAACCACAAATGCACGACTGACTTCTGTTGTTGATTTCATTCGTTTGTTATTTTCTTCAATGTTTCTCATTCTTACACTTTTCGTCGTATTGCACAGGGACGAAAGCTTGACACGCGTGTCTAAGGAAACCACTTTGGTATAAGGGACTGTTCTTATTCCCTTCGTTTTGTTTAATGAACAATTATCCAAGTAAGCCATTCCACATTGTTGATTTTCTTGGACTCGGATGTCACGCAGGTAGCTATAATCTCCCACGTGGTAAGGTCAATTGCTGCTGTAACCACAAATGCACGACTGACTTCTGTTGTTGATTTCATTTGTTTGTTATTTCCTTCTATGTTTCTCATTCTAACACTTTTCATCGTATTGCACAGGAACGAAAGCTTGACACGCGTGTCTAAGGAAACCACATTGGTATAAGGGACTGTTCTTATTCCCTTCTTTCTGTATAATGATCAATTATCCAAGTGAGCCATTCCACATTGTTGATTTTCTTGGACTCGGATGACACGCAGGTAGCCATTATCTTTTACGTGGTAAGGTCAATTGCTGCTGTAATCACAAATGCACGACTGACTTCTGTTGTTGATTTGATTTGTTTGTTATTTCCTTCAATGTTTCTCATTCTAACACTTCTCATCGTATTGCACAGGGACGAAAGCTTGACACGCGTGTCTAAGGAAACCACATTGGTATAAGGGACTGTTCTTATTCCCTTCTTTCTGTATAATGATCAATTATCCAAGTAAGCCATTCCACATTGTTGATTTTCTTGGACTCGGATGACACGCAGGTAACTATTATCTTTTACGTGGTAAGGTCAATTGCTGCTGTAACCACAAATGCACGACTGACATCTGTTGTTGATTTCATTTGTTTGTTATTTCCCCTTATGTTTCTCATTCTAACATTTTTCATCGTATTGCACAGGGACGAAAGCTTGACACACGTGTCTGAGGAAACCACTTTGGTATAAGGGACTGTACTTATTCCCTTCTTTTTGTTTAATGAACAATTATCCAAGTAAGCCGTTCCACATTGTTCATTTTCTTGGACTCGGATGTCACGCAGGTAGCTGTAATCTCCCACGTGGTAAGGTCAATCGCTGCTGTAACCACAAATGCACGACTGACTTCTGTTGTTGATTTCATTCGTTTGTTATTTTCTTCAATGTTTCTCATTCTAACACTTTTCATCGTATTGCACAGAGACGAAAGCTTGACACGCGTGTCTAAGGAAACCACTTTGGTATAAGGGACTGTTCTTATTCCCTTCTTTTTGTTTAATGAACAATTATCCAAATAAGCCATTCCACATTGTTGATTCTCTTGGACTCGGATGTCACGCAGGTAGCTATAATCTCCCACGTGGTAAGGTCAATTGCTGCTGTAACCACAAATGCACGACTGACTTCTGTTGTTGATTTCATTCGTTTGTTATTTTCTTCAATGTTTCTCATTCTTACACTTTTCGTCGTATTGCACAGGGACGAAAGCTTGACACGCGTGTCAAGGAAACCACATTGGTATAAGGGACTGTTCTTATTCCCTTCTTTCTGTATAATGATCAATTATCCAAGTGAGCCATTCCACATTGTTGATTTTCTTGGACTCGGATGACACGCAGGTAGCTATTATCTTTTACGTGGTAAGGTCAATTGCTGCTGTAACCTCAAATGCACGATTGACATCTGTTGTTGATTTCATTTGTTTGTTATTTCCCCTTATGTTTCTCATTCTAACATTTTTCATCGTATTGCACAGGGACGAAAGCTTGACACACGTGTCTGAGGAAACCACTTTGGTATAAGGGACTGTACTTATTCCCTTCTTTTTGTTTAATGAACAATTATCCAAGTAAGCCGTTCCACATTGTTCATTTTCTTGGACTCGGATGTCACGCAGGTAGCTATAATCTCCCACGTGGTAAGGTCAATTGCTGCTGTAACCACAAATGCACGACTGACTTCTGTTGTTGATTTCATTCGTTTGTTATTTTCTTCAATGTTTCTCATTCTAACACTTTTCATCGTAATGCACAGGGACGAAAGCTTGACACACGTGTCTATGGAAACCACATTGGTATAAGGGACTGTTCTTACTTCATTCTTTCTGTATAATGATCAATTATCCAAGTAAGCCATTCCACATTGTTGATTTTCTTGGACTCGTATGTCACGCAGGTAGCTATAATCTCCCACGTGGTAAGGTCAATTGCTGCTGTAATCACAAATGCACGACTGACTTCTGTTGTTGATTTGATTTGTTTGTTATTTCCTTCAATGTTTCTCATTCTAACACTTCTCATCGTATTGCACAGGGACGAAAGCTTGACACACGTGTCTATGGAAACCACATTGGTATAAGGGACTGTTCTCATTCCCTTCGTTTTGCTCAATCAACAATTATCCAAGTAAGCCATTCCACATTGTTGATTTTCTTGGACTCGAATGTCACGCAGGTAGCTTTAATCTCCCACGTGGTAAGGTCAATTGCTGCTGTTACCACAAATGCACGACTGACTTCTGTAGTTGATTTCATTTGTTTGTTATTTCCCTCTATGTTTCTCATTCTTACACTTTTCATCGTATTGCACAGGGACGAAAGCTTGACACGCGTGTCTAAGGAAACCACTTTGGTATAAGGGACTGTTCTTATTCCCTTCGTTTTGTTTAATGAACAATTATCCAAGTAAGCCATTCCACATTGTTGATTTTCTTGGACTCGGATGTCACGCAGGTAGCTATAATCTCCCACGTGGTAAGGTCAATTGCTGCTGTAACCACAAATGCACGACTGACTTCTGTTGTTGATTTCATTTGTTTGTTATTTCCTTCTATGTTTCTCATTCTAACACTTTTCATCGTATTGCACAGGAACGAAAGCTTGACACGCGTGTCTAAGGAAACCACATTGGTATAAGGGACTGTTCTTATTCCCTTCTTTCTGTATAATGATCAATTATCCAAGTGAGCCATTCCACATTGTTGATTTTCTTGGACTCGGATGACACGCAGGTAGCCATTATCTTTTACGTGGTAAGGTCAATTGCTGCTGTAATCACAAATGCACGACTGACTTCTGTTGTTGATTTGATTTGTTTGTTATTTCCTTCAATGTTTCTCATTCTAACACTTCTCATCGTATTGCACAGGGACGAAAGCTTGACACACGTGTCTGAGGAAACCACTTTGGTATAAGGGACTGTACTTATTCCCTTCTTTTTGTTTAATGAACAATTATCCAAGTAAGCCGTTCCACATTGTTCATTTTCTTGGACTCGGATGTCACGCAGGTAGCTATAATCTCCCACGTGGTAAGGTCAATTGCTGCTGTAACCACAAATGCACGACTGACTTCTGTTGTTGATTTCATTCGTTTGTTATTTTCTTCAATGTTTCTCATTCTAACACTTTTCATCGTAATGCACAGGGACGAAAGCTTGACACACGTGTCTATGGAAACCACATTGGTATAAGGGACTGTTCTTACTTCATTCTTTCTGTATAATGATCAATTATCCAAGTAAGCCATTCCACATTGTTGATTTTCTTGGACTCGTATGTCACGCAGGTAGCTATAATCTCCCACGTGGTAAGGTCAATTGCTGCTGTAATCACAAATGCACGACTGACTTCTGTTGTTGATTTGATTTGTTTGTTATTTCCTTCAATGTTTCTCATTCTAACACTTCTCATCGTATTGCACAGGGACGAAAGCTTGACACACGTGTCTATGGAAACCACATTGGTATAAGGGACTGTTCTTACTTCATTCTTTCTGTATAATGATCAATTATCCAAGTAAGCCATTCCACATTGTTGATTTTCTTGGACTCGTATGTCACGCAGGTAGCTATAATCTCCCACGTGGTAAGGTCAATTGCTGCTGTAATCACAAATGCACGACTGACTTCTGTTGTTGATTTGATTTGTTTGTTATTTCCTTCAATGTTTCTCATTCTAACACTTCTCATCGTATTGCACAGGGACGAAAGCTTGACACACGTGTCTAAGGAAACCACATTGGTATAAGGGACTGTTCTTATTCCCTTCTTTCTGTATAATGATCAATTATCCAAGTGAGCCATTCCACATTGTTGATTTTCTTGGACTCGGATGACACGCAGGTAGCCATTATCTTTTACGTGGTAAGGTCAATTGCTGCTGTAATCACAAATGCACGACTGACTTCTGTTGTTGATTTGATTTGTTTGTTATTTCCTTCAATGTTTCTCATTCTAACACTTCTCATCGTATTGCACAGGGACGAAAGCTTGACACGCGTGTCTAAGGAAACCACATTGGTATAAGGGACTGTTCTTATTCCCTTCTTTCTGTATAATGATCAATTATCCAAGTAAGCCATTCCACATTGTTGATTTTCTTGGACTCGGATGTCACGCAGGTAGCTATAATCTCCCACGTGGTAAGGTCAATTGCTGCTTTAACCACAAATGCACGACTGACTTCTAATGTTGATTTCATTTGTTTGTTATTTCCTTCAATGTTTCTCATTCTAACACTTTTCATCGTATTGCACAGGGACGAAAGCTTGACACACGTGTCTATGGAAACCACATCGGTATAAGGGACTGTTCTTATTCCCTTCTTTCTGTATGATGATCAATTATCCAAGTAAGCCATTCCACATTGTTGATTTTCTTGGACTCGGATGACACGCAGGTAGCTATAATCTGTAACGTGGTGAGGTCAATTGCTGCTGTAACCACAAATGCACGACTGACTTCTGTTGTTGATTTCATTTGTTTGTTATTTCCTTCAATGTTTCTCATTCTAACACTTTTCATCGTATTGCACAGGGACGAAAGCTTGACACACGTGTCTAAGGATACGACTTTGGTATAAGGGACTGTTCTTATTCAATTCTTTTTGTTTAATGAACAATTATCCAAGTAAGCCATTCCACATTGTTGATTTTCTTGGACTCGGATGTCACGCAGGTAGCTATAATCTCCCACGTGGTAAGGTCAATTGCTGCTTTAACCACAAATGCACGACTGACTTCTAATGTTGATTTCATTTGTTTGTTTTTCCTTCAATGTTTCTCATTCTAACACTTTTCGTCGTATTGCACAGGGACGAAAGCTTGACACGCGTGTCTAAGGAAACCACATTGGTATAAGGAACTGTTCTTACTTCATTCTTTCTGTATAATGATCAATTATCCAAGTAAGCCATTCCACATTGTTGATTTTCTTGGACTCGGATGTCACGCAGTTAGCTATAATCTCCCACGTGGTAAGGTCAATTGCTGCTTTAACCACAAATGCACGACTGACTTCTAATGTTGATTTCATTTGTTTGTTTTTCCTTCAATGTTTCTCATTCTAACACTTTTCGTCGTATTGCACAGGGACGAAAGCTTGACACGCGTGTCTAAGGAAACCACATTGGTATAAGGGACTGTTCTTATTCCCTTCTTTCTGTATAATGATCAATTATCCAAGTGAGCCATTCCACATTGTTGATTTTCTTGGACTCGGATGACACGCAGGTAGCTATTATCTTTTACGTGGTAAGGTCAATTGCTGCTGTAACCACAAATGCACGACTGACTTCTGTTGTTGATTTCATTTGTTTGTTATTTCCCCTTATGTTTCTCATTCTAACATTTTTCATCGTATTGGACAGGGACGAAAGCTTGACACGCGTGTCTAAGGAAACCACATTGGTATAAGGGACTGTTCTTATTCCCTTCTTTCTGTATAATGATCAATTATCCAAGTGAGCCATTCCACATTGTTGATTTTCTTGGACTCGGATGACACGCAGGTAGCTATTATCTTTTACGTGGTAAGGTCAATTGCTGCTGTAACCACAAATGCACGACTGACTTCTGTTGTTGATTTCATTTGTTTGTTATTTCCTTCAATGTTTCTCATTCTAACACTTTTCATCGTATTGCACAGGGACGAAAGCTTGACACACGTGTCTAAGGATACGACTTTGGTATAAGGGACTGTTCTTATTCAATTCTTTTTGTTTAATGAACAATTATCCAAGTAAGCCATTCCACATTGTTGATTTTCTTGGACTCGGATGTCACGCAGGTAGCTATAATCTCCCACGTGGTAAGGTCAATTGCTGCTGTAACCACAAATGCACGACTGACTTCTGTTGTTGATTTCATTCGATTGTTATTTTCTTCGATGTTTCTCATTCTAACACTTTTCATCGTATTGCACAGGGACGAAAGCTTGACACACGTGTCTAAGGAAACCACTTTGGTATAAGGAACTGTTCTTACTTCATTCTTTCTGTATAATGATCAATTATCCAAGTAAGCCATTCCACATTGTTGATTTTCTTGGACTCGGATGTCACGCAGGTTGCTATAATCTCCCACGTGGTAAGGTCAATTGCTGCTTTAACCACAAATGCACGACTGACTTCTAATGTTGATTTCATTTGTTTGTTATTTCCTTCAATGTTTCTCATTCTAACACTTTTCATCTTATTGCACAGGGACGAAAGCTTGACACACGTGTCTATGGAAACCACATCGGTATAAGGGACTGTTCTTATTCCCTTCTTTCTGTATGATGATCAATTATACAAGTAAGCCGTTCCACATTGTTGATTTTCTTGGACTCGGATGTCACGCAGATAGCTATAATCTCCCACGTGGTAAGGTCAATTGCTGCTGTAACCACAAATGCACGACTGACTTCTGTTGTTGATTTCATTCGTTTGTTATTTTCTTCAATGTTTCTCATTCTAACACTTTTCATCGTAATGCACAGGGACGAAAGCTTGACACACGTGTCTAAGGAAACCACTTTGGTATAAGGGACTGTTCTTATTTTTTTTTTTGTTTAATCAACACTTATCCAAGTAGGCCATTCCACATTGTTGATTTTCTTGGACTCGGATGTCACGCAGGTAGCTGTAATCTCCCACGTGGTAAGGTCAATCGCTGCTGTAACCACAAATGCACGACTGACTTTTAATGTTGATTTCATTTGTTTGTTATTTCCTTCAATGTTTCTCATTCATACTGGGTGTGCCG